>NC_051235.1:16899495-17126995 GCF_015220715.1 Pygocentrus nattereri | reverse complement strand
AGTATGATCTCCTCTGCTTTAGACGTTTATTTTAGATGCACATGAGAAAGCCAGCTGCTTTTGAGAACGTAAGTGTCTGTTTGAAGGTGAACACACTCTTATTTTTTGCTGGGAGGACACAGCCGTAACTGGTTGGGGATTAAAGCTGGAAAGATGGAAGACTTGGAAAAGTGACAGTTTTAACTGGAAATGAAATCAATTAAAAGGTGGTCTCTGACATTTGCACAGTCAGAGCAACGATCAATCACACATGATACAAACACACACTCACATATATACACACTCACTAGAATGATCCACCTCTGTCTCTGCTATGTTTGGAGCAGATGGAGGTGTCTTTGCTGGTCTTGTCTCTATCTGAGAACACACTCTGAAGTTTCAGCTCACTCCTGTTTAATCAGTCACTCTTTACAGCCCAGATCTGTATCTGCAGGTCCATCTTCTCAGATAAGCAAATAAGAGCCAGTGGAAAGAAAGAGAGAAAGAGCAAGGAGGAGGAGTTGAAGCTCATACAAAAAGCCTTGGGATGTATTCGGTGATTGTGTGTAGTTGTGGATGTATTCATGGACATGTCCGCACACTGAGAAGCAACACTAGTTGCCAAAGGTTACAGACACACTCTCTGATACCACTATAATTAACCATAAAGGAGATTTCAAACCCTTAGTTACCGTACAACCTCTCTCTCTGTCTCTCTCTCTCTCTCTCTCTCTCTCTCTCTCTCTCTCTCTCTCTCTCTCTCTCTCTCTCTCTCTCTCTTTCTCTGTCACTCTTCAGTTGCAGAGAAATATGACCGTATGAATATGAATGAAGGGGCTATTTGTAGAGGGAATAAACTGGCTGAAATACAGTGCCATGCATTAGTTTAGTGTTGAAACAGTGAGGTCAAGGACATCATAGACCCACAATGGATAGTATCTATGGTACTAATTTATTCACATATTTAAGTCTATTTGGAATAAAAATGATTAATTGGTCATATTCAGTACAATACATCCTAATTTAAAAGACAAAAGTGTTGTTTTTTGTAATCTTCAATCAAAAACCAGTTATCTGAAAGTCTGAGTCAGGGATGTTTCAGTCATCTGAAATCAAAATGGACATTTTTACATTGTTGGTTCATGTGCCTGGCTGTACTAAGTATGAATCATCTTATTGTTTTTGTTTTTTCAAATAAAACTATTAAAACACTGTTAAGTATGTAACTCAAGCACCTAAAAACATTTTATTAAAAAAAAAAACACTAGAGGCTTTTAAAACAAAGGTTCCAGAAATGGTTCTTCACACAATGGCATCACACAATGGCAAAGAGACACTTTTGGTTTCCTAAAGAACCTTTTAATTAATTTTTTTTTGTACATTTTTTGTAAACAAGTAAATGAGAGAACCTTCTTAATGTTTGGAGAGCCTCCCTAAATGGGTAAAGAACCTTTATGTTATGTTTTTAAAACCTGTAAAAGTTTCTTCACAAACGTCTTTTTAAAAAGTGGTTCTTTAGGGGAACAAAAGTGGTTCTTCAGAGGGATCGCTCAAAGGCTGATCTGATGATCTGTAGCATAAACTCTGAATAATCAAAATCTACCCATTGGCCTTGATTATAAGCATATTTTTAGCAGGTTTTCTGCTCCTTTACCGCAGAGAAATGTGTGAAAATGATGTGCTACGGACACAGAAAATGAGACCTGTGTTTGCAAAAAATCTATTCCTCTCATTTAATTTTCAGCAGGTAGGAGTGAAAAAGATTTTGGTTTCAGTGGCCCAATATTTATTGATGACACTGAATATTTCCTAATCTCGCTCTTAAGCAGCGTTATAAAGCTTATAGGCTGGAGCTGCTGTAATCCAGTGAGCAGCTTTGATTGTAAACACCCACCATATGATTTCACCTCTGACTCTGCTGTTTTTTTTCCTGTGCGGTTTGTTCTCACCCCACGTGCATCCTTCCACCAGCAGATGGTGAGGGGTGTGAATGTGTATGAGTGAGCAGTGCAATGTGTTAATGGGTAAAACCACCCCTGAACCACCCCCCCCTCAAAAAAAAAATCTACCCAAGCCCTCCATGCCTGGGCTTGTAATACGTGTGGGAGCAGATTTGTGTTGGTTTGAGTTTATTCAGTTGTGTATTGCTGAATACAGGCAGTTACATGCCAAACGTGACACAAATAAACATCATGTAAACGTTTGAAAATCTTAACGCTATACACAGAGTTGCAAATATTGAACAGTGTGTAAAATAGTTTTGGATTTTTGCCTCCAAAAAAATCACAATTATTGTGCCCCATATCGTCGCTGTCAAAAGAAAATGCAAGTTAATGTAAAGAGATTTTATTCCAGGTGATTTTAGAGCATTTCTGTGTAATTTTCACACAATGTCAAGGACAACTGTGTTGAAATGAGGTGGAAAAATAAAAATCGACAAAAATGGAGATACATGGTGATGATGTGCATCTGAATAAGTCAGTGTAATAAATCATGTGCAGAGTTTAAAATTGTTGCTGTTTGTTTTTAGTTGCATGTGTTTCAAAGACAAGCACCAAATGTAATCAACTGAACATATTTTGCAATTTACATTGCAATTTTCAATACAGTAGTTTAATATTTTTAACATATTTTATCGATTGAAATACGATACCGCTAATAGATAAAATAAGATGTTTATCTTAAAATATTTGTTTTAAGACTTTTTAAGGATCTGTGGAAACCCTGAAGTGGTTGCAGATAAGAATACATGGCAATATATTCTCATAGATAACCACTTGAATATATTGCAGTGTGGTCATTTTATGTTTATATGTTATGGGCAATGATGGTCACTTATTTTCACCTAGAATAGTGTTCAAGCTTTTGCATACAAATGTATATCCATGTGCTATGCAGGGGAAAAGGCTTCAAAATCATTGGATTTGACTGCATTTGACACTCTGACAATGCCAGCTAACAACGAGTGCCAGTACATGAAGTCATGTATGTTTATATTTCAACATCTAATTTATATCTTTCTTCAAATGTCTTGCCATCACATCTATTCTTACTGTCATTTCAGTGATGTTTCACTTGCAATTAGCTGCACTGCAGTTAGCCATTCATGTGGCAGCCTTTTTACCAATTTGTGCACACACTTCCAAACATAAAATTATGAGCCGGCAGCTGTAATTAGGCAGCGAAAAAATAAAATGATGTGGGTAGTATTTTAATGTTGCGCTGGCTCAGTGCCAGTGTAGTACCGGAGTCATTGTATGCGTGCCTGAGTGTGTGTGTGTGTGATTTACATGACTATATCTGTGCACTGAATACAATATGTTCAGGCCATTGTCAAGTGCAATACAGGCAACTAAAGCTATCCCACCCCCTCTCCCTAACACCACCAGATGTGACAACCATCCATCACCCCCTAATCACCCACACACGCTCACCAGGCGGAAAAAACGTGCCACATCATCTGATGAGCACCCGTGGCAAGTTCACTTCCAATGCTGCTTCTTAACTCACATGTCCATCTATTATATGTAATTTCGTCTTAGATCTGGAGCAATTATAGGAGTTATGCGGTGACCATAAGGTGTAACACAGAAATGCATACCAATCAGAGATTTACACCATGTGTGTGCTTGAATAGGTCTCGACAGCAGAGGTCTAATGAGGGGGAAGTAATTTCGCTGAGAAGGACTGGGACGCCAAATGTCCGTTCACTTTGTTATTCAAAAGCAGAGCTCGTTTGGCTATGGTGAGATTTGTGTGCCTTTGACAAACCAGAGTGGGAACAGGGAGAAAGTAATGACTCTTCCATTTGAATTTAAATGGTGGTTCACCCCCAGCTGTCCTCGTGTTTCCAATATTTGAGAGTCTGTAAAAGAGAGCAGAGCATGGGCCATTTGTTAACCTTTCTCTTTGTTAGTGAACAGGCACCCCTTACAGTACATTTGATTGATTGGTGGAACTTTCTGTGGAGGAGAGCTAGAGGGCTGTACTGGCAAACTCGCATAAAGCATGGGGACATATGTATATTACGCTCAGCATCAAGGCTTTACAGACAGATTGCACTGATGACAAGGTCTTGCTTATGACATTTAAAGGCCTTAATGGCCTACCTCTGACATATCTTACTGATCCGCTGAAGCATTATAGCCTGTCCAGACTACTTCAATCAGCTGATGTAGGTTTACTGCAAACTCCTAGGATCACGTACAGCTCAGTTGGAAGATCCTTTTCTTATGTAGCTCATCATGGTTTTGTGTTTTATTTCAGTATAACCTCTTGCTGAAGCCCCCTAGTGGTGGATCGAGTGGAAAAATATCCAAATTTTCTCCCCAATTTAGACTTGTCCAATTCCACGCACTAGTTCGGATTCCCCAATCAAGTGATACCACCAGCGCTAGGAAGGCGAGGGCAAGTACACGCTTCCTCTCCTTCCTCTCACGAGTCCTGTGAAGTGCCTACACATTTTGTCAACTGCCGTTAATGCGACGTCATTTGACAGCAGAATTTGTTCAAAGGAAAGCGCCAACTGCGAGTTCTGTTACGTCAAGTAGTAGACACCAGCGCTGGCTAGCATCATGGTGGGTGATGAGGGGAAATGGGGGGCCATCCTACCCACCCAGAGAGAGCGATGCCAATTGAGCTGTCTTGAACACCTGGCCATGGATGTCTATAGCATCACAAGAGATCAAACTTACAGTTGCACCTCTCAGGAGCTGACTCAGATATTTTTAATCAGTATTTCCCCCGTAATTCTGTAATTATGTAAATTAACTAGGGCACTGTTGGCTCTCTGTGTGTGAAACGTAACACTGTGTAGAGATGTTAGTGAGCAATGAGAGGCAAAAGGAGTTGGGTTAGAACCAACTGCTGTTAAAGCAGTTCCTCCCTCTCCACAAAGACTGTGCTAAAACAGACAGCATAACAAAAAACTTCAAAAAAATATAAAAATAAAGGCTTGAGCACAATTAAAACAGTTTTATAAATGTTGAGTTGTTGCTCACATATTAAGACAAAAATCTGTTTTGCTTCTGGTTTTGTAAATCATACATCTTAATATACATTAGGCAAGTACAATCATCATACAACCATTGAGAATCTGTTGGGTAGCCAAGCTGCAGATCTACAGGCTAATCAATACAAGCAAGCAAGCATTAGCTTGTTTGTCTAAAAAATGAAGAAAACAGCAGTTCTATTTCTATTTAACGCAAAATGAACACCAGGTATTACTTTTTGTCCTTTTAGCTCAAAAAAAGTCTAATTGAGGTAAAGTATCTGAATACTCAGGTAGCTGATTTGCTAATTTTGGCTTTTAGCTTGTTGTACTCCTCATCGGACGAATCATTACTGTTGTTTGAGTGATCCATTCACTTAATTGTAATGATGATTTGAATAAAATTTAAACAGTTATACAGCTGTGGATAGGGCTGCCCACCGCTCCAGGCAAGTGTGCTTACTGCCCCCTAGTGTGTGTGTTCACTGGTGTGTATGTGGTGTTTCACTTCACGGATGGGTTAAATGCGGAGGTGGAATCTCCCCATTGTGGAATCAAAAAAGTATCACTTACTTAAACATATCTGTATTGACAGATATTTGCTTTTTAAAAAATATTTCTAGTGGACAAATGTTTAGATGTTTCAAACCGATATTTAATGATATATTTACTGCACTCCACAGTAGCAAAACTTATAGGCAACATTAGGCTTCTGCGCAAAAAAAAAAAAAATATATATATATATATATATATATAATATATATATAATATAATATTACTATATATAATATAATATTTTATTAATAATGTAATGCTAATCCAGGGGGATCTAGTCCCAATTTCTGCATTTTATAAATGTTTATTTATTGGCATCAACAGATATGTACATCAAAAATAAGGTATATCGGTGTCCTGACACAGTTTCCATATCAGTGTATCCCTGCAATTTTTATAAAAGATACTTTACTGAATGTTGTATAATGTATATGCAGAAGGACTAACAGCAAGTGAGGGCAAGTATTATATCAGCTTATACATGGTTCCATATACATGAGTACAAGAGTAAAAGATCTCTTTGAATATTTAGGGTGTGAATATTTATTTGTTCTCATCTTCTCTCTTAGCTGCACCAAATGTAGAACCAAATCAAAGGATGGACAGAATCCCAAGGTGCATCCCTGCATAATTCATGTCATTGGACTCATACAATTAGTCACTCTCACTTGCAGTCAACTGAAAAGGCTAATATGCTTTGTGCAGTATAATGTATCTCAGTGGGCAGTTTATGACTGATCACTCAGTCCGACTGACTAGGTCTCAACACATGCCTCTGATGCTAAAAATCCTAAGAAATTGGTAGAAATAATGCACCAAAATGCCTCAGTTCACTTGGCCTGGGCAGTCAGTCCCTGTTGGCTTTCTGAGAGAGGCAGATTGAGATGTTTCTGATGGAAAATCAGAGATACTAGTGTTCTGCATGTGCATGTGTGTCTTTGAGGTGGAAAGAGAGGCTGGAAGAGAGAGGTAGACAGAAAGGGAGGGGTGCTGGGTGTGTCTGGGTACAGAGGCAGCGATTGGGAGAAGGAGGAAGGGGATGATGTGTGTGTGTGTGTGTGTGTGTGTGTGTGTGTGTGTGTGTGTGTGTGTGTGTGTGTGTGTGTGGTGAATGGCTCATGGCAGGCTGGCAGCAAGTCGTGCCATGTTGGGTCTTGGTTTATGGCCCGTGTAAGTGTTAGCATAGCTGAGCACAGCCAATCCGTCTGTCGTGGTCACCCAGTGCAGCAGAGCAGGATGTTTATCAACAGTGCGGCTGAGACCGTGGCAGACATAAGCACATGGCAAGACCCTCACCAAGCTACAGTCATGCAGCAGCTCCGATCTTTTCAGTTCTATACAGTATTTTGTCTGACGAAACTTATGTTTATTTGGCCTGAGGCTGTTTGCTGTTAAATGTTCTTGGTTTTATCAAACCCCTTCCAATGAAGTGTGGAATAGCTGGACATATCTAATGAACAGTGAGCACAAAGCCCACCTTTCTTTGACTTCTCTTGATGTTTGGAGGTGGAAGGATGCTGGGAGAGGCTGGGAAAAGGGGAGGGATTAGGTGATGCAAAGCTAATGAGATATTAATGAAGTGTCCGCGACGGCCTACTTTCAGCCTGGTCCTTTCAAATGCAGACCAACGGGGAGCGGTAGCGAGAGTGAGAGAAAGAATGAGAGAGGGTAGGCGTGGGAGGGGGGCATGGCCTGGGAACAGGGGAGAGAGGGAGAAAAAGAGAGAGACAAAGAGAGGGAGAGAGAAAGATGTAGCTATGGAGAGCAGCAGGCCCTTTCAGATGCTTGTTACTGGGATTTTTCTCTGAAAAAGCAGCGGCCACATTTGAAGCGCAGTAATGAGCATGCTGATCTGTGGTCAGTCGATCATTAAAACAAACAAAAGCGCCTCTCGGAGCTCTCTTTTATTCACACTCCCATACACACACATGCAGGCTTTTGTCTGGGGTGTAAAATGCAGTGAGAGGGTTATTGTGTAAGTTGTGATTCAAATGCATTGATTTTGGATATAGCAGGAATTGTAATAATATTAAATGAAGTATGTCCTTGTTTTGTGGCTAAAATAAGACTAAAACACATGACTGTAAACACATAAATACCAGTAATCATTATTGTCTGTGTTCTTAAGTAAAGAGTTCTAGTCACATTTGTGTATTTAAAATAGTTTTGGTTGTTATTATTCTGAATCAGTCCAGAGTAATCAAACCAAACTTTGGTAAAATTTGGGATTGAATTAAATAATTTCCTAAAAAGTCAGTTTAATCATTTAAACAAATAAAGTTTTTCTTAAGGCTCTCTTTTGTTTATGTATGCACATACAGACACTCACAAACTTAAAAAGAATGAAGGATCAGCTAATGTAACGGCTCCCAAGCTAATTAATTTCAGTTGTTATGAGGTCTTTTTCTTTCTTTCTTTCTTTCTTTCTTTCTTTCTTTCTTTCTTTCTTTCTTTCTTTCTTTCTTTTCCACTCCTCATGGTTCTGCCCTCCCAGAACCAGCTGGCTCAGTGATCTTGTGATGTCCAAGGGCTGCTGTATCCTGTGTAATTACGACTGCATGCCATTGGGTATGGTGAAGGCCCCAGGGTCACTGCAGAGGAATAATAGCCACGTCCTCTCTTCCTCACCCCACTCTCAAGGCCTCTTTAATGTGTGTATCTCTTAGGAGTGTAAAAATATATAGATCTGAAGGTGGTGGGGGAAAAAAACTATGCATTGATTTTATTTACTATATCTCTGCAGGGTTGGGATGTAACAAGTTTACATAATCAGGATACATAAAAATGCAGCTTTTTTTAGCAATTACCTTAGAAAGGCAGTAAAAATAGGATGATTATTAGCAGGACAGAAATAAAACTACTTTTAAAGTTATTTTTAAAAATTATTTTTCAAAGTTATTTTAATGCCCATGTTCATATATATTTTTGTAGAACTAAATTTGTCAAATGCACATTTTGTCGTGAGTTGTGTCTGGGGACAATGGAGACAATGTGCTGTGGTCAAATAGTTTTTCTCTGGCATTTATGTATTTTGTATATGACTTTAAAAAGAGAGAGTAATCCAAAGAGGACAGAAAATAATCTGATTATGTTACTTTAATGTAGTAATCCTTTGGAATATGTTACAGAGTGTATTTTTTTATACATACAATCTGTGATCTACAACAGAATACATTTAAATGTAATCCTGCCAATCCTGGTTTTCTGTGTAAATAGTTTCATGCAGTTTATGGCCAGCGTCCATAGAGGTGAATGATTCAGTTACCTATAGCAGCGCTTGTACCAAATTATTCCTACCTCTGAGGAACTTGATCAAAGTGCATGTCGTTGCACTGTTTAACTACATGCTTTGTGTACATTGTGTGGCCAAAAATCCGTGGACACCCCTCCTAATTATTGACTATTGACACTCATTACTAACAGATGTATAAAATTAAGGACAATGTCATGCAGATCTGCTAGATCTGCCCTAGTTAACTGTATGTGCTATTCATTTTATATGGAAGTGAATAGGACCATCAACAGCATAACATGGGCATAAGAACTGTATATTGGGAGCTTCATGAAATAGGTTCCCATGGCTGATCTGCTGCATAAATGCATAATATCTCTATGTGCAATGGCAACCATCAGCTGAAATGGTGTAAAGCACACCACCACTGAACTCTGGAGAAGAAACATATTCTCTGCAGTGATGAATCACACTTTACTATCTGGCAGTCTAATGGATGGATCTGGGATTGGCGGATGCTGGGAGAACACAACGTACTGGAATGTATAGTGCCAGCACTAAAGTTTGGTTGGAGGAGGGATAATAGTCTGGAGCATTGATTCTTGTCCAACTTCAGTATCTAACGTTGTGGAGCGATGATGAGACGGACGCATATGCGGAGAAAAGTGAGATTTATTAAGGGCAAATCCATAATCAGGGTTGAGACGGTCCATGGTCAGAGAGCCAACATGGAGAGCCGGAGGGATGGACATAACAAAACAAACACAGAAGTCCAAACAATACACAGTTCAAACATCAAACAAATCAAACAAAGACCAGCGAACCCAAAGAGCAAACACAGGGCTCAAGTTTAATAGAGATGACAACAGAAAGCACGACACAGGTGGAAAACAGATGTAACAAATCAGGGGCGAAGTCTAGAAAACAAGGGGGCATGACTGGGAAGAAACAAAACAAAAAGCACATGGAAGACCAAAACATAAGCACATGGATAACCAGGAGGGGCCAATCATGGCACAGTGTCGACATCACATATACTTTTTCACTGAATGATCACAGATCCCAAATGATCAAAGACACACTCCAATATCTTATTTTTGCCTGCCCAGAGAAGTGGAGGCTGTTATAGCCTCAAAGAAGGGGCTGTAGCTTTTCGTGAATGGTCAGTGAATCCAGTCTTTGCCCTTACTGTTTAATGGGGAATGCACACTAAAGGTTACCCTTAAAATACACACACACACACACACACACACACACACACACACACACACACACACACACACATTATCTAAGCCACTTATCTTTCTGGATGGTTGAGGGTGCTGGAGCCTATCCCAGCAGTCACTGGGAGAAATGCAGGAAACATCCTTGACAGGACGCCAGTCCACCACAAGGCCATAAAATAGTAGGCCACAGTATAGGAACAGTACTGCTCTTGTTATCTCATATACATGGATCATTATTTGATGAAACTTTACATTTTCACTAGTTTTAGCTTCCACCCTTTTAGTGGCATTAGGCCATAGAGAGATCAAGTTATCTTTTGCTCTGTATCCAAAGTGACACGTCAGTTGAGATAAATGGTGAAATTTCACTGGGTTTATCTGACGATCAGCTACATACACTTGTGGCAGTGGTACACTCTCAGAAAAAAAGGTACGACACTGTCACTGGGGCAGTACCCTTCTTGTCACTGTGGTGGTACCCTCAGGGGTACATCTCAGTACCTTTAGTCATGGTACATAACTGTACCATGATCCACTGAAATGATATTTTCTAAGATGTATTGACTCCACACAATTTGTCTCACTGCAAGGCTTTTTATTAAATGGTTCTGTTTTCAAAAATTAGTTTATAAAAAGATACAAATATCTACTTTTCCACTGGGAAATACTTATTTAAGGTATACAATTGTACCTTAAAACCACTGTTGTACCTTTGGGGGAACATGTACACTGTTTGTACCTTGATGAATGAATCATGTAACTGCATGGTAATTTTATTTCTAGTAGTGTATAAACTGCAGTATTTGCAGCCAGGTTATTGGAGTGATTATGCAGAGACTTGTTTGCAGAGCTGTTCGTGTGTTGACCCATGCATCGCAGACCTTGCAAGGCTGAAGCTTTGTCACTTTGTTACCTTGAGAAAAGGCTTTCTTCAATTTCACTGGCTGCACCTCTGTCTCTCTCTTGCTCTCTCTTTCTTTCGTTCTCTGGCTACCCAGATATGAAACACGTCCACGTTGATGCTTAACAATATTTATGTTAAGAAGTGCGAAAAATGAATAGAAACCTTGTTCACATTCCCTCTGCTGCCTTGCAAAAAACAGCTCTCATTTCAATGAGGTGTTAATTAGCTGGCTCTCCCATGATGCCTTGCTCTCTTAATGGTCCTGCCGAATGGTGTGTTGCTCCCCGTTGATGCATTGTCGAGACACAGTCCTGCGTCCTCAGGACAGTAATTTAATGATCTTTTCAACAGCATAAAAAGACAAAAGCTTGCCCTTCGCACCCTAGCACGACTCTAGCGGTGGATAGCAACTCATGCCAAGTCCATAACTGAATGGGATTTCTATAAATTAGAGGCTAATTAACTTTAGCTTTTATACTTCAGTCAGTATGAAAAATAGATAAGGTCAGAGTTCTCACATCTGAAGAGGAGGAATGGACGTGCTGTGTACGTGGAAAGAGTATATTCATGTGTGGGTGTTAAAACAGCATGTGAAAGAGTAGGCATGTACTGTGTGTGCTGTGTGTGCTGCTGTTATTCAGATTCTCTCATGCCAGCCTGACAAACGACATGCATCTATCTCACTTTATTTAGCAGAGGCTGTAGCGTTTCCACTCTGTCAAATCAATCAATATAAGCGTATTTAGGACAGTAGAGCTGAGAGTGAAGCTGTGCCAGGCAGCAGAGGAGGAAAAGAGGCAGGTGAGAGGCAGAAATATAGAGAGAACCTGATTTTTGGAGACAGCAATTGCAAAGAGTCCAGAGATGGAACGATCGAGCTTCTATAGAGTTTTTTTCTTAAATTGGTTCTTGAGAAAGTCCTAATAAAAAGACTATGTTAGATTCATGATGTGTTCTTAAACTTTAGAATTGTTTGCACCCTTGCTCTCTTGAGTGTGTGTAGATTCTGTTCGTACCTAAGAACAAATCCCAAAAAGATTGCTGAATGTCAGAATCTTGGTGAAAACTGTGTAAGTGGGTTTTTGTCTTGAGAGCAGTTGTTGAATGAGACCCATTTTTTGTGAAGTTAGAAAAACTAATGTGATTTATGGTGGAAGTAAAGCAAACACCATTTAAACTTTCAGTACCATTAAGAAGATACTGTATGATGTGTCAGGGTGCATCATCCAAGTACAATACAATGATTATCACAAGCTGGCAAGGGTAGATAACAACCTATTAAAGCTATCTACACTCTAGGAAAGCCAGAGGGCTGGGAAAATGGCATCCCTGATCGCATTTCAAGTGTGTAACTACCAGAAGCAGCCAATCTATTAAGAGCTCAGGCAGTGAATTGCTGGCAGAGCAGGTTGCTGAAGTCACTCAGTCTTACCTCTTTATGCTTTGCACAAGTGTGGACGGCATTAGATAGTTTAGCACTGCTTCAGATGTCTTGAGCAAAAGGAGGAACAGACTGCCTTTCATCATCAACTATAAGCCCTGAGTTATTTGTACAGCGCTGTGTCTTTGGCTCTTTGTTCTGCATTGAAATATTTTATATTGCTGGTATAACTCTACTTAGTGAGATTGCTGCCTGCCTATTGTCTGCTTATGAGTTTGTTGCAACATTCGTTTAATTGTTTACCATCTGTTGTATGAAAATACAACTGAAAATGGTTGAAAATGGCATGTAGTGTTTGGCCATGGAGATATATGGCTGTGCCTGTTTGATGTGCATTTGTCGCAGTATTTGATGCTTTTGCTTGATTGGTGAAGCGGCAATTGGTCATCAGTATCAACCTCACAAAACGCTGATCGGTCCATCTCTAAAAGAGCCACCATACATTTATTGCACATAGGGTCTATTCCAACTCCAGTGTATAGATGTCAAGCTTGTAATAACAGAAGGACCCATTTTGGTGCCATATAGAACCCTTTTCAGAAAGATTCTATACAATACATTCTCTATCAATAAAGAATCCTTTTACAATATAAAGAACCCTCTTTGAGTGTTCATCGTTCTATATTAAACCATTGTCTTTACTAAAGAACCTTTGAAGAGGCATATTTTTCAAGAATGTAGAGTATCTGATAAAGTTCAAGCTAATGTTAGCATGCTGACAAATTTGTTGTTTCCACTGTGTCTAGTTTTGATTAACCCCCACAACACAGTCCAACTCATTTGTGTAGCTTAATAACACTGAATTGGCAGTTCAATGTAACAAATGCAACTTCCTAAATTCATCAGGTTGAATAAGTTTAACTCTTAACTTTAACCCTGGAAATGAATCCAGTATGTTGACATGAGCCAAGTTCTAAACGTAGTCTCAACACAACATACATAATGTACCATCACCCTAAATGTAATCTCATAATATTTAGTGTGGAACACTGAAAGTAGTAAAGTATTAATAATATTGTAATAAAGCACAACAAATATGTACAACACTCTATTACATAGCTTTGTGAAGACATTTTTACAAAATCTCAAGTGAAGAAACTAAAACCTAGTTTCCCCCTGGCTTCGTTCAGTTCAATTACTTGGCACTTTTTGCACACAGAAATGATCAGCAACACTTAATAGAAATTAGTTGGGTGGAGAGGTGCAAAGACTTGAGCCAGCTGGTTCAGGGAGGGTAGGACAAGGGAAAGAGTGAGGAAAAAAATATTGAGTGAGAGAGAAAGAAAGAGTGAGAGACAGTCTATAAAATATGAGTGATGAGTCTAATGATGTTTACTGGACCAGCCACTCTATTGTGAGCTTAGGGTAGGAACACACTAACAGACACATACTGCAGTTACAGAAGGCGTGATGACACTTTTTATCTTATCCAGTAATCAAACTCAGATTAAGTATCAACAATACTGTTCTGTAATTTTTTCTTTAAAAACTACTAAGCTTAAAATGAGTTTTTAATTGAGGTACTTCACTGAAGAGGATCATCTAAATGAAGGCAATCATGCACAAACCACTCAAACATTGATGTACCTAAAAATAACACATCATACAGTGTGAGTGTGTTGTTGCTGTCCAAAAACCCATCTATCTCCATTACATTACGTCTGTCTATTTATAAATATGGCAAGCAGGGCCTGGGTTCAATCTCTGGCTGGGCGATGAGGTGTCCTTTCTGCTTGAGTTTCTGAGTTTGCATGCTCTCGCCCTGTCTGCATGGGTTTCCTAACACAGTCCAAAGACATGCAGTCAGGCCACGTGAATGTGTTTGTGATTGTGTATATCTGTGTGTCTGGCCTAAAATGGACTTTATTTATTATTTGAGCACAGTAGCTGTACTTTAAATCTTTAAATTGTGTCAAAATGTCTCTTTACTTAAAAAATCAACAAACTGTGCAGTTTAACCCGGGCATATTTGAACTTTTGCCTACGACTACATCCAGATAACCAGGCCCATGCCTGGTGCATGCATGATGATGCTCATCATAAAGTAAGCACCTTGGCCTGTGATTGCAGTGGACGGTGTGACGTGTGGTCACCTGTGTGACTTTGCTGCTGTGCATAGGAAATTGTGCTAAAGTGACACAGCGTCACCCGCTCAGAGACAGAGTGTGCAACAGCAGGCCCCTGCAGAGTGCTCAGCACCTACTGCGTCTGCACCGATTAATCACAGGTGTGATGGGTGATGGGATACGATGTGCGAGCGTGTGTGTGACTAAGTGTGTGCGTACAGCTATAAAAAGCACATCTGCATTAAAATGCCATCCCCCGGCTCCCAGCACTGAAAATGGTATTTCAGTGCGCCTATTTAAAGCCTGTTGAAGCGATGCCTCTGTACGCTCAAATAGCATCATATACTATATGCATTATTTATGGCCTCCATTTCCATTATACAGGCCTGTTGGGGGAGGGGGGACACAGCAGCCCGCTGGAACAGCGAATGCTGAGTGATGTCACAGGGAGCGGAACATTGGGGATGTACCATTTAACAAACAGTACGGTCTATATGTCATTTGCTTATCCACACTCTGCCCACAAATGGTATTTTGTAGTTAATATTTGCGAATAAGAAGAGCTTTACTGAATGTTGCCAAATGTCCTGTTCAATCTAATGAGAAATTGTAGCGCACTACTCACAGCTTATGTTTTTAGCTAAATTGCTATCAAATGATATTTATTTTGCATCACTCTGAAAGGTCACACTGTTAGAGAGAGAGAGAGATCAGGGGCCGATTTACAATAATATTCCAATTTTGAAATCTTGTTTTTACATTTAGCTGCCATAACAACTTTAGTTAGGATTTGAATTTAGGACAGTAGCTTTTTCCAGGCATTTGTACAGATAGGGGGGGCTTGAGCTCCTGCCCCTTTGCCCTCAGACTGTACAAGTGCTCTCTTGTTTAGTGTATAAAAACTGTGTTTTATATTGCATCCACCATTCTTCAAGCTCCTTTTGAGCAACATGAGGCTCAGCCATGTCCTGAGAAAAGAGGTTGTGGGTCAACTTAGGTTCTATTGCATTCATCACTCTTGGGCGCCCCCACTGATTTAGTACTGACTGTCTTTAGTTCTTATCAGTGAGGCTGCGCTCAGACAGCAGAGAGAGTTCTCCAAAAAATCAGATTTTTTGTGACATTAAATCACAAATGCGACTAAAACTCTCCTACTGTACAGCACATGTTCACTCTCTGGTTCAAGTGTATTCACCTTCTTGTTTGATTCAATACCTTATAAAAAGATACAAATGATGAGCACAGCTTTTTCACTGAAGTTGAACATTTTCCAAATGGAGCTGAGAATCTGCAGTAGAATCTGTGATTAGCAGCAGAATCTGTATCCTGATGTAGGATCCGATTACATTTTGAGCAGAACAAACTGCACCGTCTAAACACAGCCTTACTCTGGCCTTGACGCTTCATCACAGCTCTGGAAATCCCACCAATAAAATGCTGACAATCTCTTAAAGAAAGCATTACATTTCATGAAGTATCAGCAACCAAACCTGATGTTGTAGTAAGGTGTGTTAACAGTGTTAATTTGCTACACCAATTTTATTATTGAAAAAAACAGGGATTTATACAGAACTCTGCAGAGCTAGTAAATGGACCAAACACTACACAGGGATTTAATAGTCAGTGAAGAGCAGGAATGCCATGGCTTTGAATTTGGAATTAGTTTAACTCATGTTCATTTTCCCCTTTTTTCACTGCCCTTTAAAACTTCTGGCTCACGCCTGGCTATTAGAGAATAACATTGTAATTCCAAATAGGAAAAATAATGTAATTTTGATGGAATGTTTCTGTAACATGGCCTTTTTGTGTGTAATAAAAAATAAGCACTAAGGAAAATTTGTTGTTGTATCCTGGTTTTAATTAGGTAACATAACCTAGCAATCTAAACTGGAAATTCAACATTATGTGGCTGTGAATGTTGTAACAATGTGGTATGAATAATTATCATATTTTGACAAGATCTCATTACGTTGAATTGTTTTTTTTTTCCCCCAGAATTCTGTAAAGCTTGTCCAGCCTCACAATGGGCACAACCTTTCCACAAAAGAATAGGTCAATTGGACAGTGAGACAGTCCCTGTGTTCTCATGCATGTCAACTTTAAGAGTATTTATGTCTGTATTCGACAAACTACATAGGAATCAAAGCTTTATACCTAGCCCTCCATAAAGTTCATTCTAGCAGGATCATTTGCAGCTGGACTTTGTAGTTTTCTCCATATGAGGAATATGTGTCAGTGTCTGTAAAATAAGCCATATATTGTGATAAAATATCATCAATATCAATTAAGAATGTAGCTAAAATATTAGATGGGACAAATTCAACTCTTTGGTGACTTATAAAGAGGCACGATCTGCAAGCTCTGAGCTTTGCTATGGCAAACAAGCCAGCAGATAATGGATTCCACAGAGATGACTGCTGAAAGAAGACTTTCAGTCCTGAGAAACAGCTGAACAGATCAAGGACACTTCACAGGATGTAGGCATGGATGTGCCAAATGTTTTCATGAATAGAGGAATATGTCAGCATGCTTTAGATTATACCACAATACATAAACCACTGGTGACCTTCAAGAACAGCAAGGCCACATTACTGTTTACTAAAGATGCATAAAGAGATCATGGAGTTACTCAACAGTCATACAGCGAGGCAAGTGAGGAGCAATAAAGGGCCTCATGATGCAAAGCTACCACATCATCTGTAAAACATGATGGTATGGGCAAATATGGGCAAATGCGACAACCGATGGTGGCAACAGGATAAATTCTGAAGTGAACAGAAGCATCTTAAAGTGGCAAATTAGCTAAAATTACTAAACTTAGCATTTAATGTGTTATTAAAATAAGTCTTGGGAACCAGTGGATGATGCTTCACTTTGCAGGACAATAACCAGGAGTGATGTACTAAAGCGTGCTTTTCCAAGACCAAGTTAACAAACAGACTGTGTATAAACTTAATAAGGCAATGGAACAGGATCCTAATATGTGACCACAGCTTAGTAAGAAATGGGAATGAGATAATTAACCCTTGACCACAGCTTAATAAGGCATAATACTTAAGGTTTTTTCTTACTTTACATGATACTATTGCCATAAATGTGCTAGTTGATGATAAACGTTCTCATGTTCGTATTAGTATGAGTAGTTAACACAATACAACAACTTTGTACGAGCATTAAGTTCTCATTTGATTGCTAATATTGCTAACTATGACTAAAATGAGCAGCTATAAAATAAAAAATGAATAAAAAAACAAATTATGGGGTTTGCATTTTCTAAGTATAATTTGTTAATTACTCTCATAAAGTCTCACATTTATATCATAGTGACGTCATGTGCTTCTTACTGAACATTTCAAGAAGTCATAATTGCTCTGGGGAGTGTAGCATCTGGTACAAAGATAAAGAAAGTGAGCAGTGAAGTCTATGGACAAACCACAGCTGTTCTGAGGCTGAGAACCACCCTCCACTGATTTGGTGGTCTTAGCATGGATGTTTTTCTGCAAAGTGAGCTATCGCATTATCAACACTCATAAAACCCTTCGAAAACTACTGAGGGCTGGACCTCAGTGTCTTCATGCCAGTAACAGCCATGTTCTTATACAGTTCATCCACAAACTCGATATTCTGCACTTTACCCTTATTGTCATCATTTTGTTTAAAATACAGTGAGGCAAAATAACCAAAACTGTGTTTGTGTCCAGCTATATAATATTCTTTAGATGAAACACAGTAAACTACACCTATACTTGTTACTTAATGTAGTCTTCAAAAATGGCACGCAATGTTGTTCCAAAAATGTTTACATCTTTATCTGGTTTGCATGACATAACAGCAAACCAGTACATGAAATGAACACAGCAGCCAGGCGGTCTGACCTCTACAATTTAGCACCGTGCTGAATTAGTACATCACTCCATGATGGAAGCAGAACACCCTCTACGCTCTCACCCTCAGGCTACTGACAACACATGCTCTGCTCAGATTTAAATCGAGCCGCAGAGGGCACCTCTGCGTAGGCACACCACCGCTATTCATGCAATTATGAAAAACATGCGTTATGAATTCCGGTTGCGTCATGCAGGCGAGTGCACCGCCAAGACAGCAGAAGGGCGTCCTTTCACTGGACCATCATAAAACGTCTGGACTGTATCTAGATGAAACAGCTAAAAAAAAGACAATGTAGAAGTAGGATATTAGAAAGCGAGAATGAACGGAATTTCATTGAATCATGGAATTCACATGATTTGACAAAGGTAAATCATTTTGGTCAAAATATAATAATAATGCAGGCTGATCAAAATTTACGTTACATCAAGGGTGTTTTAATATACCTTAAGGTTAAGCTTGCAACAGAATTCAGGGACTTTCAGTATGGCATTAATGTAGGATCGTACCTTTGCAGCAAGGCTTTTTCTCAAATTTCTAATGTTAGAGCCTGGGTAAATGTAATTGCCATTATCATGAGCAACAGCGGCTCAGCTGCAAAGCGATAGGCCACACAAGGTCACAGAAACAAATGACTGTGCTGAAGCAACAGCTGTGTCATGCTTCACTATGTTGCACTCTGGTGAACAAATCTGGGTGTGGCAGACATCAGGAGAATGCTGCCTGCCTGAATATGTAGTGCCAGCTGCAAAGTTTGGTAGAGGGGGAATAATAGTTTAGGGCTGTTTTTCACCCTTTCCCGCCTGAGAACCGTGGCCTCGGATTTGGAGGTACTGATCCTCATCCCGGCCGCTTCACACTCGGCTGCAAACCAATCCAGCGAAAGCTGAAGTTCACGGCCTGATGTCCCCAATAGGACCACATCATCTGCAAACAGCAGCGATGTGACCTTGAGGTCACCAAACTGGACACCCTCCATCCCCTGACTGCGCCTAGAAAGGATTGAAACATTTCAATAAGCCTTGAGGATCAGTATCTCCAAATCCGAGGCCATGGTTCTCAGGCGGGAAAGGGTGGAGAGCCCTCTCTGGGTCGGGGGTGAGCTCTTGCCTCAAGTGGAGGAGTTCAAGTATCTCGGGGTCTTGTTCACAAGTGATGGTACAAGGGAGCAGGAGATTGACAGGCGGATTGGTGCTGGGTCAGCAGTGATGCGGGCTCTTTACCGGTCTGTTGTGGTAAAGAAAGAGCTGAGCCATACGGCAAGGCTCTCAATTTACTGGTCGATCTACGTTCCCACCCTCACCTATGGTCATTAGCTTTGGGTAATGACTGAAAGAACGAGATCGCGAATACAAGCGGCCGAAATGAGTTTCCTCTGCAGGGTGTCTGGACTCTCCCTTAGAGATAGGGTGAGAAGTTCGGTCATCCGGGAGGGACTTGGAGTACAGCAGCTGCTTCTCCACGTCGAGAGGAGCCAGCTGAGGTGGTTCGGGCATCTTGTTAGGATGCCTCCTGGACGCCTCCCTTGGGAGGTGTCACAGGCAAGTCCACCCGGGAGGAGACCCCGGGGAAGACCCAGGACACGTTGGCGTAACTATATCGCCCAGCTGGCCTGGGAGCGCCTCGGAATCCCCCCCAGGGAGCTAGTGGAAGTGGCTGGGGAAAGGGAGGTCTGGGCCTTATTGCTTAGAATGCTGCCCCCGCGACCCAAACCCCGGAGAAGCGGAAGATGATGGATGGATGGATGGATAGATGGATGGATGGATGGATGGATGGATGGATGGATGGATGTTTTTCACAGTTTGGGCTGTGACATTCTAAATAATTGTTATTTAAGGTGGGGCGATAGGATGATGTAATCAGATAAAATCGACGATGGACAAGTAACAGAAAAATAGAGAAAATTAGAGAGGGCTAATTCACCATTAAATTAGTTTATAAATATGTTGGAAAATAGAGGTTCCTGATCTTGAAAGACATTGGTGGGCTCACTTTACCACTTTGCTATTCACCTTCTATTTATTTTTTCTATTTATTATCTATTTATTTTCATCTTCTATTTACAGCCAGGAAATGAGAACAAAAAAAGGTAATAAAAATATTACATAATATGTTAACATAATGTTTTATCATTTTTTTATGCCATGTAATTGATTAACATGATTTTTTCACTAGTTGTGATTGCAACAGTTTGGGGAAGACCCTTTCCTGTTTCACCATGCCATGCCCATGTTCACAAAGCTAGATTCACAAAGAAATGGTTTGCAACATCACTAATGCTCTTGTGGATAAATAGAAGTGAATCCCTCCAGCCATGTTCCAAAATCTAATGGAAAACCTTCCCAAAAGACTGGAGGCTTTTACTACAGCAAAGGTCCAAACTCTAAACAAGTGGCCATGGTTTTGGTTTGAGATGATCCACGCAGAGTACTAAGAGTTGTCTAACATAATCATAGAGATTCCTTATAGTTGGTCCAGTGGGTCATGCCTCAAAAAGTGTGGTCTAAGGGTGAGTTTTGTGAAAGGGAAATAGAGCAATCAATGGAGCACCAGTCTTGTAATGAGCTGGAATAGAGAAGGAATTTTTTTTTTAAATGTGAACAAGCAGCATCTGAGACTGTGTGTGTGTGTGTGTGTGTGTGTGTGTGTGCGTGTATATGAATGTGTTTGTGTGTGAACAGATTTTTGCACCATCAGCTTTGTTATCTGCATATCAGCCCCTCTTTCCATATGGAAACGTGATCCATCACTACAGCCTGTCTTTCTGCCTTATCGCATAGCTTCTATGTACTTCTTTATTGACCATATACTTGTCACACAAATCCATTGTATGAGAATGGGCTTCTAAATCACCAGCATCTCCTCCTGGATGCAGATGTGGATGTTCAAAGAAGAAAATATTAGACTCCTACACCACATTTTCCTGGTGTTGACTGAGCCTAGTGCTTTGTTAGGAAACATTTTCAGCCCTCATCATCACCATTTAAAGAGTTGTTTAGTGTGTCCACCAGGAACACCAGCCTTTTAAATCAATGGAGGAGCATTATTTCACCTTGCTTAGGTTGCCAGTTAATACTAGTTTTTCTCCTAGATTTTTTCTTCAGGCAGGGTTGTGTTCGACTGTCCAGTCCATCAAAAACTCATCTGAATCTGCTTTTGATTATTTGGAAAGAAATAATTAAATTGAAGTATGCTGTAAGAGATTGATTGCTTATGTCTATAACAATGCAGAAGATTGATTTTACTAGTTTTATTCATCAACAAATTGCAAAGAAGAAGCAGCAGGTTTGAATTTCATGTTGTTTTGTGTCCTCTATTCCAGAGGTTCTCAGTGCTGTCCACCTCAAGTCCCATCTGCTTATCGCTAGAAAGCATGAAGGCCCACAAGAAAACTCAACGTCATTTTTGGCAATTTTTCAAATCACGGTGATACGTGTGGCCCTACTCTTGCAATATGTGATGTATATCAGTGAACATTACATATCAGCAGAATATTGATGCCAGTGGACAACTGAAAGGTCAGGTGTTTCTAGAGGCAAAGGGCCAAAAAATCAACAAAGCTGCCTCTGTGCACTGTTTTTGTGGAGCTTGTATCAATGTTGATGATATAGTTTCATCACAGGCCCACAGACCACTGGCCCCCCTGGTTGGCTTCTGTGCGGCACATTTGTGGTCCTCTGCCCAGTGGTTGAGAAACCCTGTCTATTCACAGGTAAACGTCATACTTCAGACTGATATTTCAGTCTGCTTATATTAAGACTTACTGTGCCTTGATGCCAGAAGGCTAGAGCTGCACACTGCTCCTCCAATACAATGCTGCTTTCTTCATACTGCCACACGCTGCTGTATCTATGATCATGTTTGTGTTCGACTGGAATCTGAATTCAGTGTACATTTACATTTGAAAATAGACTGAGAGTTTTATTTCAGCCAAAAATGAATGCATAAATAAAGTCTTTCTCTTAAACTTGTGGAAGCTACACAGCTCACTGTGTGATCTGGATCAGCAGGAACAATGTTTCATTTCACTGTGTGCTTGCATTTGGTTGAGTTGACAGTAAAGCGTGAGGTTAACACCATGAAACAGAAACATGAGTAGTTGCTGACCTGCTGCAGTAATTCATCGTTAGCAGCAGGTCAGAGTTTTGATTTCCTCTCTGTGTCTCCCTGTGTCAGTGTCTCCTTAGCGATTGTCACTGTGAAACTGACCACATCCTGAGCCTCACGTTCAGGCACAGATAGATAGAACCCCACCCCCCCACACCCTTCCCTCTTCTCCATTTATGTCTCATCTACCCCTTAATTAGATCTGGTTAATTTACACACATGCAGGCTGGGAAGAAGTGTAATGGTAATCTGTAATAGTGTGAGAGTGCTGTGTATGTATGTGTGTGTGTGTGTGAGACAGAGAGAGAGAGAGAGAGAGAGAGAGAGAGAGAGAGAGAGTGAGATGAATAATAATGAATACTATGAAACAGCTTTTTGGGGCTGCTGACTCTGGAGTGCTGCTGAAGCTCTGAACCTAACCTCGTTTATTTAAATGTGTGTGCGCGTGTGCGCTTGGTACTGTTTATGTGACTTTGATGAGGGGGTTTGTGTGCAGGGATTTGAGAGAATGATTGTATGTGTAATCATAAATCAAAACAAAATCTTGTGTCTCAATTTTTGTTGTTTTCCGTTTTTTCACATGACTTAAGTATGTTGACTGTCGAAAAACACCGGACCAGTAGAAGCAGAACAGATCAGTAGAAGTGGTCCAAAATTACAAGTAAAATCTTGTTACATTGACTTCCTTTCAAAATTAAGACTGCTTTTTTCATTCTCCTATAAAGTTACCATCTTGGAGAAGTTTTGTTATGACAGCAATGGTATATTAGGGATCCACTATATTGTTTGTTATCGTGACACTGTGCTTTGTAGTAATCATATTGCAGAAGACAATAATTTGCAAGGGTGCCAAGAAGGGCCTGGTTTCGATTCCTGGCCAGGTGACCAGGGTTCTTTTTGTGTAGAGCTTTCATGTTCTCCCCTTGTCTGTGTGGGTTTCCTCCGGGTGCTGTGGTTTCCTCCCACAGTCCAAAGACATGCAGTCAGGCGAACTGGACCTGGTTAATTGCCTGTAGGTATGAATGTGTGTGATTGTGAGTGTGAATATATATGCCTGTCTGTCTATCTGTCTGCCTGCCCTGCGATTGGCCCTCTACTTACAGAACATCCTTTATATGCACAGCACCAGAGGATGAGGTAAAAAAGTAATAACTATAATATAAGCCTTTTTTTCTTAGTGACCATATCAACCCCCCCCTTAAATTACATTGTAACTCCTATGCTGACAACTGCTGTGTGGCTATATCAGTTTAATAGGCTAGTATTTTGGGGAAATAATAGCACATTTTCTTTTTTCCAGGTCCTCTCTGATTTGTATCATCATTTGTCAACATTTAGGTTTATTAGGCGCACACACACACCTACGTACAAGAAACGTAGTAAGAGAAGAATTACATGAAGAACACTACAAACCAGTAAAAGTAACAGAGTGAATGAAATATAAATTACAACAGCATAGCTTTTCTCATGTGTCTTACCAATATGTATGCTAAATGCATTCTAAATGTATTCTGAATACATTAATTTTTTATCTGTTGTAATGGAATACATTACTGAATACATTTATGACAATGTATGCAATATTCAGGCACCACTACTTTTTCAAAGGATTCTGCTCAACACTGATTATATTATGTTAGTACTTTTAATATGATTCATTATAATCGCAGAAATGAATCACTGTATTGCATTGAAATAAATCTTTCATAATTCACAGAAATCAGAATCAAATCTAATTGATGTCAGCTCAAAGGTTCACATCCATATTTCAGTGCTTTGTGCATATTTGCATGTCTTCTATATATGCATGTGTCAGAGTGAATTCACAGTGTGCATGTATGACTATATGACTGTCTGAGTGTGTGAGCGCCATAATGGCACCAGAAAAGTGGATCTCTCATCGCTGCATGCTGCATTATGCATGAGGCCAGAGGGCAGAGGCCCAAGGTGGGGGTATGTGGGTATGTATGTGTGAGATGGTGGGTCATCTTTTAAGCTGTGGCCTGTCCACCATTCTCCTCTGTCCTGTCTGGTGAATGTGACACAACAACAGATCCCAAAACACAAACAGCACTGAATGCCTTTTTGTATTTCATCACAGTTGTACATAAATGTTCTATCTTCAAACCAGTAATGGTGTAAAAATTTTGTTAATATACTTTAATGTAACGTAATTTTATTCAGAGTATTATTGGACAGTTTCCATTGGTCCATTTATTTGGTCCATTCAGTGCAGCCGATGTTCCCAAAAGATCGAACAATGAAGGTTTGAGGTGTTGCTGTGAAAGAGTAAATTAGTGTACAGTACTGTGGACGTCTCTGCACCTGAGCAAATAGTTTGAAACTATACATTTAGGCAGTAAGTGTGTTTTTGCTAATAAAAACAATATAACACCAGAATAAATGCATTTAAATATAAATGCAGTAAAAATTAACAAGAATTTTTTCCTTTCAAAAAGCGGTTGACATGTGGTGAATTGGTTAAAAGAGCAAAAGTTTGGTTCTAGACTTCAAATCCACCAACACCTAATAGCATGTTCTCTTAATGAGAGGTATGGAAATGTTTAAAAGATTACATTAACACACATAAAATCACAAATTTTGCATTAATATTATTTGTTCTTATTGTAATATTGGTGTTTGGTGTCAAAGCACAAAAGCCCTATATAAATATATAGTTAGGTGCCTTAAACTTTACAGTACTGTATGTGTGATTGTTTATGTGATTTATGTGTATGTTTGTGTCTGAGAGAGGAAGTGTGTGGTCGTTTGTGAGATCAGAACAGCAGCCTAGCTTTGATGATGGGCAGTGTGTGTGTGTGTGTGTCTGTGTATGTGTATGTGTGTGTGCGCGCACCCCTAGAGTCTATTCTTTCTGTCTGTCCACTTCTGAGCCTTATGGATAAACTAGTGAGCCATTTCCCTCTAGCCATGCTTTTATGAGCGAATTACAACCTGGCCCTCAGTGCCCTAGATGCCTCTGTATGTGTGCATGCTTTAATGATACAGACTCCTTGGCTACCACTGGAACCACCACAGAACTCTCCACAGACACTGCTTTCAGATGGGTTTTGGTGTCATGTAGTATCATCATGTCTTAATTGAGCTGAACAAAAAAATGGACTATACTGGACAATGACGGTCTAAAATTGGCCAAATGTTGTAAATGTAATTATAGGAAAATATCTGTTTTCAGCTCAGTGTAAATGGATGTTTTGGTTCATGATCTACATAAAATAAAAATGCATGAATTCTATGTATGAAATCTACGGCTGCCTGTCAGTAGACTATGTTCATGAGAAGATGTTGGTTCTTTTCCTTATTTTTTTTAAAGATGAGTGTTTCCTTTCTAATAGAAACCATATTATACCTAGATCTTACCTGAAACACATGCTTAACAAGGGTATTAATATAGCGATGAGTGGGATGTCACATGGGAAAAATGTTTTGACTTGTGATTAATTGATACTGAAGATTCTGAGACATTTAGTTAACAGGTGTTTGCACCATTTCAGTTTTGATCACTGTGACTGTAATAACTCACAGCTGTAATAACCTCACAGCTGTCATGAGCTAATTGTCAAGGTTGAAATGATTGAAAGATGGAGAGAGAGAGAGAGAGAGAGAGAGAGAGAGAGAGAGAGAGAGAGAGAGAGTATGTGGACACCCCTCTGAGTTATTGAGTTTAGGCACACCCATTGCTAACACATAGCCATGCAGTCTCCTTGGCAGTAGAATGGGTCATACTGCCCTATGGTTGTTGTACCAGGGTTGGTATAGTGTAGTGGGTAACACCTCTTCCTTCTACACTGTAGACGTGGGTTCAATCCCCCACCTGGGCAAGGACCCTACACTATAGCAATAAGAGTCCTTGGGCAAGACTCCTAACACTACCTTAATCTGATTGTGTAAAATAACCAAACTGTAAGTCACTCTGGGTGATAGCATCTGTCAAATGCTATGAATGTAAATGTCCTGAAGATCTTGTGAAATTTCTGCCCTGGTCAACTGTAAGTGCTTTTATGTGTTCTCTGGAGTCATTCTTCATTATTTGGTTTGGTCTGGGTTATAATTTCTAATGGTCTGGGTATCAGTGGCTCCTTAGTTCCAGTGAAGGGTAATGCTAATGCTGCCCTAGACAGAGCCCTGACCTCAGCCCCACTGAACAAGCCAGGTCTTCTTGTCCAGCGTCAGTGCCTAACCTCGCAAATGCTCTTTTGATTGAGTGGGCACAGATTCCCAAGACACAGTCCAAAATCTTGTGGAAGGCCTTCCCAGAAGAATGGAGACTGTTATAGTTGTGCATATTAAGGCCAATGTTTTTGAAGTGAGACATCCGACAAGCTCATATAAGTGTGATTGTCAGGTGTCTACATACTTTTGGCCAGATAGCATACACAGAAAACAAGAGAGGTTGGAAAAAAGAGAGAAGTAGGCATAAAGGGAGAAAAAGACACGGCCCTCTCTTCTGCCTGGTCTGTCTCCAGCGGAGGCGATCTCTTAGATATGTGTGGAAGTTCATTTTGTTTTTTTTCCTCTTTTCCTCAGAGAATTCTTTCTTTTTCTGTGTGTGTTCCTTTCTCTCGCTCTTTTCACCCCTACGCCTTTGTCTCGCCATTTGCGCAAACAAAACAACCCATTACAGAGGCATCTCTGAGAAAGCTTAACTCGCCCAACACCCCTGCCAAGAGTCCGGCAGAGCGCTAAGCTAAGCTAAAATAATCCTGACCAGTCGGAAGACAAAAAAGACTGGTAAAAAAGGGCAAGATAAAGAAAGTAACAAGGGGGGGTACTGGTTCTTGTTATGCTAAGAGTGTTCCCGAACGGGCCCGTTCGGCCCGAGTTAATTACGGCTGACATTTGAAGAAGGGCACTTGTGGCGCGAGCTGTGAAAGAGCCTGGCCTTGTGCTAATTGAGTTTGTGTTGACAGCTCCTCCCCCATGTCACGTTCCCTCACCCAGAGACAAGAGAGTGAGAGCCGGGAACCCAACGAGAGCCTCCATGTGCTCTGAAGCTCAATTAGCTTTAGGTTGGAGGATGGCGTTTAATATTTTTCCAAGTCCCCATTTTCAATAGACAGTGTTTCCTGGACACCCAGCTGGAATCAGCACTGTCACTTTACACCTATCAGTCGCTTTGCTTTAGCCAGCCACGTGCATGTAGATGTGTGATGAGGTGAGGTTTCCAATTTAAATTTCCAACCTCCTACTAGAAGAAAACTATGTTTCCAAGTAGGTAATTCCTACATGGAAAGTCAGGAAAGTGTACTCAACTTCGACTCCAACAGAGAAGGTCATATCAACAGAGCTGCTCACACTGTCAGGAGAAATAAAGTACCATCTAACTGCTTTTAAATGATTGTAACATTATTTGCTTTAGATCAGTCAACATACAGTAACAGTACAGTACTCTGCAAAATCAGAGACCACACTTAATTTATTTAATTTCCAGTCAAAACTGCCAAGTGTTTCTTTTTCCAGGAGGTATCTCTAAAGAGATTAGACGTAAGATATGGAAGGTTGTTAATTCAGCTAATCAATAATCACAGATTTTGAAAATACAAAAGTGGAAGAATCTGAAAAGGTTTTGAACTAGAAGTAGCAAATTTCTTTGTGCCATTTTGTGATAGAAATGTATATTATGGATAGGTTTGAATTTCTGAATATTAAAAAAGTAATTAAGGTTTTTCAATATGCAAATATACCAAAGCCTGTCTGTGACATACATTCACATATACATATGCATATGCATGGATTAAGATTATGAGATGTCTTCACCAGAGGCCAGTGAAGTGCCTGCGTCTTATTTAATCAGTTTCTTATCTGTGTAGTCCACACACTCTCAGAAATAAAGGTATGAAACTGTCACTGGGGCAGTCCCCCTCTTGTCACTGTGGTGGTACACTCAAGGGTGCATCTCAGTACTTTTAGTCAGGGAACATAATTGTATCAAAATCCATTTGAATTATATTTTGACAGACTGGGAAAGTTGAGGAATGCTCAAAAAACACCTGTTTGGAACATTCCACAGGTGAACAGGTTAATTGGAAATTTGAGTGTCATGATTGGGTATAAAGGGAGCATCCCTGAAAGGCTCAGTCGTTCACAAGCGAGGACGGGGCGAGATTCACCACTTTGTGAACAACTGCGTGAGCAAATAGTCCAACAGTTTAAGAACAACATTTCTCAATGTGCATTTGCAAGGAATTTCATCATCTACAGTCCATAATATCATCAAAAGATTCAGAGAATCTGGAGAAATCTCTGCAAGTAAGCAGCAAGGCAGAAAACCAACATTGAATGCCCGTGACCTTCGATCCCTCAGGTGGCACTGCATTAAAAACCGACATCATTTTGTAACGGATATTACCACATGGGCTCAGGAACACTTCAGAAAACCACTGTCAGTGAACACAGTTCGTCGCTCCATCTACAAGTGCAAGTTAAAACTCTACCATGCAAAGCGAAAGCCATATATCAACAACACCCAGAAACGCCGCCGGCTTCTCTGGGCCCGAGCTCATCTGAGATGGACTGAGGCAAAGTGGAAAAGTGTCCTGTGGTCTGACGAGTCCACATTTCAAATTGTTTTTGGAAATCATGGACATCATGTCCTCCGGGCCAAAGAGGAAAAGGACTGTCCGGATTGTTATCAGCGCAAAGTTCAACTCAGCATCTCTGATGGTGTGGGGGTGTGTTAGTGCCCATGGCATGGGTAACTTGCACATCTGTGAAGGCACCATTAATGCTGAAAGGTACATACAGGTTTTGGAGCAACATAAGCTGCCATCCAAGCAATGTCTTTTTCAGGGACGTCCTGCTTATTTCAGCAAGACAATGCCAAGACACATTCTGCACGTGTTACAACAGCGTAGCTTCACAGTAAAAGAGCGCGGGTACTAGACTGGCCTGCCTGCCTAGATCTGTCTCTCATTGAAAATGTGTGGCACATTATGAAGCGCAAAATACGCCAACGGAGACCCCGGACTGTTGAGCAACTGAAGTTGTACATCAAGCAAGAATGGGAAAGAATTCCACCTACAAAGCTTCAACAATTAGTGTCCTCAGTTCCCAAGCACTTATTGAGTGTTGTTAAAAGGAAAGGTGATGTAACACAGTGGTAAACACGCCCCTGTCCCAACTTCTTTGGAACGTGTTGCAGGCATCAAATTCAAAATGAGTGAATATTTGCAAAAAACAATAAAGTTTATCCGTTTGAACATTAAATATCTTGTCTTTGTAGTGTATTCAATTGAATATAAGTTGAAAAGAATTTGCAAGTCGTATTCTGTTCTTATTTATGTTTTACACAATGTCCCAACTTCACTGCAATTGGGGTTGTATTTTATTGTTCTGTTTTAAAACATTAGGTTATGAAAAGGTACAAATACATGCTTTTCACCTGGAAAAACTTATGTTGTACCTTTGAGGGAACATTTACATTGTTTATACCTTGATGAACGATAAATGTACCTGCACAGATCCTTTATTTATAATAGTGTAGAAAAGCATAGAAAGACTACTGCAGCTGGCTAAAGTCTGCCACAAATGAGAGGCTTCACACAGTGCTGCCAGAGGGATTCTGGCACCAGGTAGCAAACAGTCCAAAGAACAGCTGTAGCATATAATCAGCATTGCAGAAAAGTGCTGAAGAAGTGAAGGCTCATTTTACAATCTACTCGGTAGATTTAATGGAATAAAACTTTGACCATCACAGGGGAAAGCATACTATTCAATTTTGTCTGTTTATCTGAAAGACTTTCTTGGCTTAAAATTTAGCCATAATGTCACATAACATTACTATGGATTTGTGTCTGGGTCTGGGTTTTATGTAGTACTGTAGTAGTGAAATGCTGAGTGGCGTCACTATCTTTGGTAGCATCTGCCTGATGTGTCTGGTGTGCAGTAACCTGTAGCTATAAGATGAAATGCCTATGCCTAATGTATACAAATATAAAAATAATAACAGATTTGTCCTAACAGATTTAAGCTAACAAGTTTTATTTGTTTTGTCCGAAGCTCTTTTATACAAATAAAGGGTAATTCATGAACACATGCACACACAAAGAGCTGTGTTCCAGCTCAGATAACCCTCCATAACTGACATCAATTCATGCATTTATTTGACTCCAGATGCCTAAAGCTGTAGAAGCTTTTTTCAGAGGCTCTATACACAACATCTCCCAGCATCAGATCACAGGAACACCAGAATATTCTTAGACTTTGCACAGTGCCAAATGATGGCAAATTGAATTTTATTCATTATGATTTGTAATTAATTATTGGAATTTGGTTTAATTTAGAAAAAAAATTATCACTGAATTAGGTAGAAGCATATAGCAGTAGTTCCTTGGTTTTGTACCTTTAATACAAATTTGTTAAACATCCATGCATAACTCACAGATTAGTAATGATGTGAATGTTCCTGAATGATAAAAACAAATTTGCGGGCTTTTTATTTACAGCTTTTTGATTTTGTTTTTTTGATGTTTCTCCCTCAGGCCTTGAATTCAAATAGTAAAATAATATTTCTCACTGCTTTTCCTGGCATGTTATATATGAGAAAAACAGTGGAATGCATCGATTAGAAAAATTAAATAACTAATAAAAGTTTAATTCTGAAGAAAATTTGCCTCTTAGTTTATATCATTGGCATTAATGTTTAACAACATAAAAAGCTTACTTTAAAACCCTCCAAAATCCAAACAAAGTGTTTCCAGCTAAAATTTCTATTTTACATTTGAGGCCTTTATATTTGTCATTTATTTATTTAGATTTGTCACTTATTTTAACACATGAAAAAAAATCAGTTGCATAATTTGCAGATTGTTGTGTGATTAAAGAGAAGTGAACTGAAGACTCAATCTACGGCCCATCTTGGAACAATCAAGTTTCATGCCAAATTGTGTTGTCTTCACTGGTGTAACAACTCCTGCTTGTGACACCAGTGACTATCAGTGACACCAATGACTGTAGTATTTATAAGACTTAATAAAAAGATTCAGAATGTAAGATAATAAGAATGAATTTCTTTATTATCACAATTTAATTGACTCAGAACAGACTTGGCAAGCTTGGTCAGTCTCTCTGCTTATGGGTTTTGAGAAGTCTACCTTGAATAGACACAGTTGCCCTGAATGACCAGTGTACTGTTTGAACTGGGATACTAAGTGAACATTGCATTTTGGATTCCAGTGAACACCTGTACACTGGCATAATACCTAAGTACCTATAAGTTCAAGTTATCTATGAAAACCAAATTCTCAGATTAAAGATTGTGTGTTTGTGTGCATCTGTTTGTAGAAAATAGGGCATGTGGTTGGGCTTGTGGGCGTGTGAATAGGTGTGTGTGTATGTGTAGTTCACATCACATGAGACGCTCTCTCTCTACATCACTGTCTCGAGCCCACCTGGCTCTCTCTAGGTTGGTTAATCACTGGCTTCTTTTGGGGTTAATTGGCCTCTATCCATCCAGCTCTGGTCTGTGTGTGTGTGCGTGTGTGAGCATCTGTAGCTGAGTAGGTGTGTGATTACTCTTCCTTTTTCACACACTCATGGTTGGCCTTCTGTGTCCTGCCATGCAGGTCCAGATGACACCCGCATGTCCCAGATGTGCATGTGTATGTGTGTGCATGCAGACACACACATGTATATGAGTGCAAAAATCAGAGACCACCCTTCATTTATTTAACTACCACTCAAAACAGTCAAAGTTATTCATTTTTCAGGAGACATAAAATATAACATAAGGTCATTCACTTGCATAACAAAGAGGAAGGTCAAAGAAAAATAAGTGGAAAACAGGAGTTTCCACAACTGGAAAAAATGGGACTCTATGTAAGACCTGATAGACCACGCTTCAAATCTGAAAAATATAGACCATTTTCAGATATTTACCTTTTCTTTTTCATGATGGATGTTGTTGGGAGTGGGCTTTATAGACACAAGAAATATCAGTGCTTTATTATGATTAATTCCACCTTTATTAGACAAATGAAACTATGTTTTCTGTTATACATCAGCTGTTATTATTTGGATATTGCTATATCCAAAATTGTTACAAATTCATGTGCATCATTTTGGAATGAAACTTTTAGAATCCACAAGTCCCAGATGTGTTTCAGATGTGTCCCCTTTTCCCCCAGAAACCCACTTTTTCATACACACACACACACACACACACACACCTTAGAATGTGTGTTCTATTTCATACCTGTACCTTTTTAAAATGTCTGTGAATGAATGTTGACAGCTTTAATCTCAATCTCTCTCTCTCTCTCTTTCTCTCTCTCCACCAGCAATGGCAGATTTCCATGTGCACCCACACTCAGTACGGACAGATTTGGCAGGTGTTGCACGCTTTCAGTGCCAGATCCATGGCCTGCCCGAACCAGTCATCAGCTGGGAGAAAGACGGGAGGTCGGTGGACACCAGCGACGATCGGTATGACCCTCATTAGATTAACACTCATAAATACCCACATTTTACTACACTATGTACTTTACTATATTATACTGTAGTGACTTATCTCCATATCTTTCCTCTCTATACTCTCAGGTATACCCTGTTGCCCACAGGTGTGCTGCAGATAACAGGTGTTCGGCCAGAGGACAGCGGGGTGTTCTGCTGCGTTGCCCACAACAGCGCTGGAGTCAAACACAGCGCTGGTGCCCGCCTCACTGTCTCAGGTCTCAACTCAATGGCACACATGCACTTATACTCTCCCAACACTCTCATCTACACACTCGTGCTCATCAGAGGGTCTCTATAGCTCCAAAGCCACACTGTTCCACAGGCTCAGGTCCTTTTCTGCACACGTAACCTCTCTGTGACATGAGTTACTCTCTGCATGCGCTGGCCATTCATGCATGGTACTGGTACAACAGGCATGTACTGGAAACTCTCAAAAGACGCAACAAAGTTCAGACACTTACACAAACAGTCTCATGTGATCTATTATGGAGAATTACATTGTGCTAAAAGCATGTGCATTTGTTTACCCTCTGCAGTTTTCTGTGTTGTAACTCAACAATCCTTTCAAGCTGACAGACCTTCTGAAAAATGCAAGCATAGCGCAGAATTTTTAACGAGCTTGAATTGTGTGCAATGGCTTGTCTTCAGTTCGAGATCTAAATGACATAAGAATAAGTCATATGGAGCGAACATGAAGCAGCTTTTCTCTAATATGTGAGTGAGGAGTTGCTCCATTGCACTCTACCCACACACTCTGATGCTCATCAGTAGATAAATGTATCATTTTTTCTTTTTAGTGAGCAGTGGTTTGAACATCATAAGAGAATTATTTATTGTTTTTGCACCATGTAAAAAGCTAGCTGCCCTTTAGTGCTGCCCATTTCATGATGAACAGACAAGTAGACACAAGTAGAGATAAGTTGTGTAGTTATAAATTTATCATTATACAGATTATATTTGATATGTCTATGACCTTCATCTTCTCCCCTCTCCTAACCCCCTCTAGGCTCTCAGTCTTCTGTTTACAAAGACCCTATGATACTTGTCGGTCCCGAGAACCTCACCCTCACTGTGCACCAGACTGCCATCTTGGAGTGCGTTGCCACTGGCTATCCGCGTCCCATTGTGTCCTGGAGCCGGCTGGGTAAGCATATAAATACATAAACATTCAACTAAATATCTGTAAAATGCAAGTGAACTTAAAGTTGAGTGGTGGAAGTTTCTATCAAATCTGTCCCTAATCCTAGACCTAACACAAACCCTAACCTCAAGGCAAAACCTACACCTGCTCCTAAACCGAACCTTAACATGAGGTTGTTGATAATCAGCTGAGTATTAATGATTTTATTAATGATCATTGTTAATGATTTAAGTATCTGTAGATCTTCTTTAGGGGACCATCCAAATAAAGTGTGACCAAATAAAATAAGCCTATTACTGTTTTTATAGCATAATAATCACAACAACAATTAGAATGATAATAATAGACTTTGATAACAGTAAGGTAGATTAACAGTAGCCTATAGGCTGACCTGACAATGTTTATTATTTGAACAAGAAGCGGGTTATAGGCTGTAAATGTTTTATTTATCAAACCCATGGCAAAAACTGAAGCATATTTTATTATATGTTATATAAACAGCCTTAAGAGTTTTTTGGAGAAAGGTGCTGTGGTTAGTATTCATTGCTCTTTTTTCAGAAAATACACTCACACACTATGCTGGTAGCACAAAAAGTCAGCGCAGAAAAGTGGGGTTTTTTTCTTACCTGCCACCCCAACACAGTAATATCACCACTGGCCGATTACTATGGGACAAGATGGGTATCTTGCACAAAATCTCACAATCTCGTCAACCTTAAGCTAGCCGTTAAGAAGGCGTGTGAGGAGATATGTGCAGGGCTGGTAGCTGGAGCCAAAAACCAGAAATGTCTCAGGAGGACCATGAGTATTGGGTTTAGGGTTGCATCATATGACTGAAATACTATAATGGTGATTACATTGCTATATATTGCAGTATGCTTTGCAATGCTTTGCAATATATTAAAAACACATTGGTGAATTTATGAGTTGACATTAACAAAGACTGGTCTGAATTAATTTGACCAAAAATAATTATTTAAAAAAATTACATGAATACCTTGATTAAAAATCTGCAAGCACACATCTGGATCTGTGATTGGTCTAGACAAAAATAAAATTAAAAACAAACTTTGACTGGCTTAGAGGCTCATTTACACATTATATATGATATAAAGTGCAGCCCCACTACTAATTCATTTTGTGTAACATACAGAACTAAACCTATTGCAATAGAAAAAAGATAAAGCTTATTCTTCTGCTATTCTATTATTCACTTCAGATTGGACATTAGCTGTGAGAAACTGGTCTTCCCTTGTTGGAAGCCCAAAGCTTTCTGAAGCTATTTTAAAGATGCATCAGAATGATTTTCTGCGTGATGTTAATCTCACCGACCTTCATATAAATTAAAGCAGAAAGAAAGCAGTGTGACTGTGTCTAAGGTGACACTTTGCACTGATGAAATATCCGTGCGTGTGTGTGTGTGTGTGTATATGCATGCGTGCAATAGAGCTGCATTAACATCTGTGCACATGCATGTGTTGATTTGCCATCTCAACCATTTGTCTTCTTTCCCCATATATCATTAATGGACTCTATTTATCACCATAAAGAGCCGTTTGACACCTGAACATACATTAAATGGAAAAACCTTTCTGTTCCTATTATCATAGTAATAAAAGACTTCCTTCATGTCGATAAACTACAGTGGTCGGCGCAATATTTTTATCCATGGATACGACCTCAACCTCATCTGGTAGAGGTTATTTTATCATTAATTGATATTGTCTTACATATGCTGTGTATCCCTAACAGTGACTTTACAGGAGAACAACAAAATGTTCCTAAGTTTCAGTGTAAGGAAGAAGATTTTATTTGAAGTCATTTTGGACTGTTTCTTTTGCTCCATTCATGATGAAATTTTAACACAGTATAAAATCAGATGTGACTTTCTTCTTTTGTTTTGCTCTGACAGCGATCGATAAAAGCTATGAGTTTTATCTAACATTACATTTTGAATCTTTGCGGTGGTCTGCTATGAGTATTTTCCAGGCAATTTCAGACATATATGTTGAATGTCGGTGGTGTAACTAGGACCCTAGTTAAAATCATTACTTTTAAACTTTATCATAACAGGAATCTCACTTTTAATAGACACAGTCTCTCTCTCTCTCTCTCGTTTATCTTCCTCTGTATATCTTTCTCCATTTTTTTTCCTCCTTCTTGTTACCAATTTGCATAGAATTTAGCCTAAAAATGGTCTGATTATATCAGTAACCACACACTTGCGGTGTTGATGCTATCTTTAACTGTACTTAACACTTCCTGCAGCATGCTTAGTACTATGCTATCAGATCGAGCAGTCTTTTCTAGCTATTACCTGATCCACTTTGCTTATTCAAAATGTAAATGCCTGGCCGTGTCTGTAAGCAGTGTTGATAATCAGATTGTGGATATTGCCTTGCAGAATGTTGTAGGAATTAAATGCTAACAATATGGGATTAGATTTGGGCATATTGGATTACAGAGAGAGAGAGAGAGAAAGGAAGCCAAGCTGTATAATCGATGTGATATAAATGTGTCAAGTCATGTTTATTGCGACACTCAAGTGTGTTTTCTCCGTTTGCTTATTGTGGTGACAAACCAAAACAGCACATATATATGCACCAGGCCACTTTCCTCCAGTTGTACTGAAATTCACATGTACTTCAGTGACATTATCATGATGATTGATTCAGCATCACTTTGATTCCATTCAAGAAACCTCAGACATTCTCATCAAGGTTAAATACAAAGAGTGGCTGCAGGAATAAATGGTTTTAAGAGGCTTTGTGTAGGTGTCTGAATCAATATTAGCATCAAAGTAATTGTTGCACTCAGGCAACAGCCACACAGTATCAATTGCAGACACCCTGATGTACTAGCGATGCTCGATCAGATTCAGCCCGGGTCGGGATCAGCAGCGTTTTACAACAAACGCACAATTAGCAATCAGCCAGTTTATTATTTTTGTTTTATCTTGTCTATTTCTGACATAAACAATAGGGATGTAGAAATTTGGATTGTGTCTACTTGGATTAGCATTATTGGAAATGCAACATTTATTTCTATAGTGTTGCAAAAGCAATACAAAGACTGAAATACAGACATTTCAGTGTAGTGAGCCAGTGTTACCTAGGTGTTCCACTCTTCCAGACTACAATAAATATATAAATATTTATAGAGATAAATATCAGTTACACAATATCTGTCAAATCTAAACATCTGTCCGAAGCAATGTTTAGTTTTTTGTTTTTTTTTCTACTATCTAGTATCTACTAATACTGATACGATTCATAATTGCACTTGTGCTAGATTTGAATGCTGCTGCTACACCTGTACCGAAATCAGTCAAAGCATAATTATCAGGGGTAGCCAGTTGCCTATGAATTTCAATGTAGCATTTTATTTGGTTGACATTGTTTAAATAGGCAAGTCATTTTTTTGTTTCTGGATTATAAATGTCAGTTTGGTCCATTAAAGAGCAAATAATATTATTTAGATAGATAGATAGATAGATAGATAGATAGATAGATAGATAGATAGATAGATAGATAGATAGATAGATAGATTTTGTCAGTCATCCAGTCAGTGCTTCATTAGAGGTCAATCTCTGGCCCCATGGTTGTTCACTTTTCATGCTATCAGAGCTGCAGGTAGAGGGGGACAGTAAAAGAATCAGGCAAAAGCTTATAATGTTTGTCTGAACCCGACTAGACCTGACTACTTACGTTACAAATGATGAGGTTAAGACATCATTGCCCAAATTTGTGTCAGACCCAAGTTGGGCTCAAATTTCAAGTTCAGGTTCTCACAACTCACAACAAATTTTTAACCTCTTAAGACCAGGGTCTTATAAAAACTGGGATTTTAAAGGGTTAGCAGGTTTTACCTCACAGTCCACCCTCCTTACTGGTTTTGTTCAGCAATTTGGGTGATGATGGGCATGTTTAGTTCAGTTTTGGACAGAATTTTCTTTGGCTCAGGTCAGATTTGGTCTCAAAACTTGATCAAGTGGTTGGGTTCAGACAGAATTTTTTGGGCATAAATCCAGTTGACTTAAAACTTGGCATTGTAGGCAGGGTCAGATCAAGTTTGGACAAGAAGTTGTAGAAGATGCTTTACAGTCTATAATTAAATGCCTACAAAGTGCACAGAGAATGGTGTATGTGTGTTGATTGGTTTGAGTGTTAGTCCTTAAGATCTACATGTCTTTTTAGACCTTTCAGGGCCAAAGAGAATAATTGTAGATTTGGTTAAACCTGTAGCTCAGTGGCAGCAGTGATAAAATCCCATCAGCAGGAATCATCCAGTTTTGCCATCATATTTTGGCTCTTAGTGTGGAGCCCCATTGCGCTAGTTGGCTCTCAAAATTATTGGCTTTTTAAATCATGGCTCTCCGTTTGGTCTTTAGTGCGCTGAATAGGCTATTAAGCTTTAGCTCTGTATAACTTGACTTGGCAGATGTCAGACAATTACGGCTAGTCATTCTAAATTACGCTCAGCTAACATCCGCCTGCCAGGCATCTTAATGCACAGCATAATAATAACATGAATATGGAATGGATGACAGTGAATGCTGTAATAAAGAGGGGTTAGACTGATGGAGAAATATTAGAGTCTTGTTTAATTTGAAGTGATGTGTACAGATCCAGGGTCAACATTTAGAATTGATTTTCTGATTTGAAAGCACATTTAAGGAATGTCACAGGCTGACTGAGGAAAAAACAGTTTAATATGTTGATTATTTGGATAAATAATCATATAATCCATTTTTTTAAAAGCCTAAATAATAAAAGCCTCCTTTCTTTAAACTACAATTATCTCCTGAATCCACTTCTTTCTGTCCATCAGACTTAACATTTTTCTATAATAAAAGGCTTGTTATTTGAATCAAGTCCCCATCTCTGATATACTTTAAGATTACTTAACTCCCTTCAAGTAAGTTTCACTTTACTGTCAAGTAATTTAATCTAAAGTGACTTACCATGAGTTACATATGATTTTTTTGTTTTCCTGACACTTGATCTTTTTTACACTCTTGTGTAAATGTATGGTCACATGGAAAAACATGTTAATACATGAAAAACATGTGATCTGATGGACAAATCTGGATGGATACCAAGCGAGTGCTACCTACCGGAATGAATAGTGCCAGCTATAAATTTTGGATGTAGAGGGATAATGATCTTGGGCTGTTTTTCAGGGTTTGGGCCCCTTAGTTCCAGTGAAGGGTAATGTTAATGCTACTGCATACAAAAGTCCTGAACTCCATATTAATGCCCATGGTTTTGGAGTGGGATGTCAGAAGCTCATATAGATATAATGATATTGTGCCCACATACTTTTGGCCATATGGTGTATTTTATGTAAGGGATTGCATTGGTAAACAGTTTTTCTTATTTCAAGAAATAATGGCGATAATTAACTTTTTAAATGAGCTCTTATGATGAAAAAGCAAAATTATCTGCAAATGGAATAAAGAATCTTGACTACATACATGTAGATAAAATAATTATGTAAAACAGCCAAGAAATAAGTGAAATAGTCTCACAATATTACAACAATCAAATCCAAACCAGAAATGTTACATGTTTTGACTATGTTTAAGAAGACCTCACATGTCATTTTTGCAGTGAAATGATTTAACAAAAAAAAGTATATAAATCTACATGTGGAGCAAAAAGGATCCATCTAAATGCTTCCAAATGGGACCATCAGGCTCTGTTTCGTACTGCAAGAGAAACCAGTATCGTTTAAAACGTGCTACTAATTATTGCCAATTTGTTTAGAAGGTCAGTTTAAATCAATATATTTTTAATGAGTTTAATTGAGTAATAGTGACAGCCCTACAAGGCACTGAGCTCAGATGATCCAGCAGGACCCCAGTTGGGCAGAGCTGGAACGAGGCAGTCACACACCAGCATTTGCCCCTCACATGACCGAACACACACGGTGCTGCTATGGCAACGGAATTCTCCTGCGTCACTGGCGTTTGTATTTTGCCCCTCTCATACGGCTCCTCCCACAAACCCCTCACTCCAATTGGCCCCATTGTTCTCTCTGTGGTGGTCACACAGTCTGAAAGCTTGGTGTACAGCTGCTGCTGCTGTGGGTACCAAACCTTAAAGCTTAAACCTAAAACCTGAAGTGAAAATATGACACAGTGTCTTTGATCATCACTTGAAAATGAAACCTCATATCTCATTAATTTAGAGGAAAAGGAAAAAAAATGTTCCATGGCTTTAATGGAAATCAATGGAACTAAATGTTTTTCCACATAATTTGAGAGCATTTTTATTGTTCCGTTCATCATGAAAGTTTAACTCACAATAAAGGCTTTTTCAAATTTTGTGAAAAAAATTTAAAAATGACAGAAATAAACAGTTTTTCTCAAACAGCAACAATGTGTAGGAAGTTTGTACTGATATCTATAAAAAATGAACAAAGCAGGCATCACAAAAACAGTAGCAGCAGCCATATGCTGTCTGTGATGATGTTAATTTGTTTAGATAACAGGATGTCATACAGCACCGATGTATAAACAAGGTAAGCAAGCTGGGTAGAGATTGTATAATGACTCCACATGGTTTGAAGCAAGCAAAGCATGTGGCCATATGGTTTTATTATTTGTTTGAGACATTAGTCATGTAGCTCCAGTACAAAAAAAAACCCCTAAGGATCCTCAATGGACAAACTTCCACTCTCTCTCTCTGCCTCTTATATTTCTGTATAATGGTTAAAAAAAACAAATGAAAAAATTATAACTGATTGTATGAACATGTTTCTGAAGAAGTATTCATCCATGGGATGCTTTTTTTTGGAATGTTTGTGCTTCATATAGTTTAGTTCATCTGATTCTTGATCAATAACCACCTCCCCAAATGATTTTTGGTAAACATCTGCTAACAATGAATGGAAGCTAGTAGCCACCATGATACTGTGATATGATTTTCATTCATTCACTTTCATTAATTGTTAGCCCTGTTAGCATTATTGTCTGAACCATTCCTTTAATAGCGGCACTCATTGATAAGGTTTATTATTGAGGCTGGAGTTTTCTCTTTTTTGTGTCTCTTCTTCTCTCTGACAGATGGGCGGCCGATTGGAGTTGAGGGTATACAGGTGTTGGGCACAGGTAACCTGATGATTTCTGATGTCAGAGTGCAGCACTCGGGTGTTTATGTCTGCGCAGCCAACAAACCGGGCACCCGTCTGCGCCGGACCGCTCAGGGGCGACTGGTGGTGCGAGGTGAGTCATTAAATAAGTCTAAAAGTTAAACTAACCTAAAGTTGGGTTACATTGCACAAAGACTGTTTGAATCAAAGTGACCAGACAAATTAAATCTGAGTGACCAGACTAATTGTTGTTTGACTACCCAGGCTGATTTTAACTAGAGTTACCAGACTGATTATAGCTATACTGGCCAGATTCATTATGGCTGGAGTAACCAGACTGATTGTAACTAGAGTGACCGGACTGACTATAACTAGACTGGCCAGAATGATTATAGCTAGATTGGCCAGACTGATTATGTCTAGAGTGACCTGACTGATTATGGATAGAATAACCAGATTGATTATGGCTGGAGTAACCACACTGATTATAACTAGAGTGACCGGACTGATTATAACTAGACTGGCCAAAATGATTATAGCTAGACTGGCCAGACTGATTATTGCTACACTGGCCAGATTGATTATGTCTAGAGTGACCTGACTGATTATGGATAGAATATCCAGACTGATTGTAACTAGAGTGACCAGATTAATTATAGCTTGACTACCCAGACTGATTATAGCTTGACTACCCAGATTGATTATGGCTGGAGTAATCAGACTGATTGTGACTAGAGTGACCAGACTAATTATAGCTTGACTACCCAGATGGATTATGGCTGGAGTAATCAGAATGATTGTGACTAGAGTGACCAGACTAATTATAGCTTGACTACCCAGATGGATTATGGCTGGAGTAATCAGACTGATTGTGACTAGAGTGACCAGACTAATTATAGCTTGACTACCCAGATGGATTATGGCTGGAGTAATCAGACTGATTGTAATTAGAGTGACCAGACTGATTGTAACTAGAGTGACCAGGCTGATCATAGATAGCGTGAACAGACTGATCATAGATAGAGTGACCAGACTGATTATAGTTAGGATGACCAGGCTGGTGTGCCTTGCACATAAAGAGGTTTAGAAAATGCATTGATAAGAAGGTTCTTCAAAATCTTGGCTCCAATATAGGTGGGCTGCATTTCTACACCGCCACATCAACAAAGGCGGTTCCTATTAGAGTGATTTTTCAAATAAAGCTGAAAAATGCAGCGGACATTCGGACAGTTTTCGGGGATGGTACTCAATTGTCCTTCATGGACTTCTGTTGGTCATAATGCATAACCCTCGTCTGCAGCATTTGTGTGCAAATGTAAACGGTTCATATAAACTGTGTTTCAAAAGTCTCTATGTTAAAAGTGGTTTAGTTTGGTATTGACTTCTAAAATGTATAATGATGGTTTATCACAAATCATTCTTAACCCTTTGAATAGCCAATACTAATGGTAAGAATGTACAAATTGGACTACACGTGTACCACACAGGTATAAGGAGCCTTCATAGGACAGTGCTACAGAGGATCCACCTTTTTCAGCTGCAGGCTAGCTTTTGGAACGGAGCTGACGTATGACAGCAGGAAGCATCGACCAGAGCTCACAGCCTCACAGAGCTGATAGTAATGCTAGGGCATGGTCAATACTTCATTTAATCTTCCTGATCAGCAGGAGGCAAGGCCACTGCAGTACACTGCACCCAGATGGAAAAGTCATGTTGTTAATTGTGTGTCAATGCCTGTGATCATCTTATTGATTGCTGCCAGCAGAAAGAAGCAGAAAGAACTGCACCCTCACCTTGGAAGTGATCTGATGCAATGAAGACTATATGAACTAGCACAGTGTACCTAACACCTCAAAGCTTAGTGCTTTTTTTTCTCCCTTGGTTTTCACAGGTGGTAGTGGGCGAATGCTAAAAGAAGCTAATGATCACAAATCAAACGCTGTTAGCATATACACGCAGGCACAACGCTGTTCAAGCTGCTCTGATGCTGCTTGAGTGCTGGGAGTGTTAGCATAGAGTGTTTTAAAGAGCTGGTACTGAAAGGCTGTGGAGAGTTGTGTAGTGTTGCTATGTAGCTCAGGGCTGCAGAGTGTCCACATTTCTCTATATGTTTCACGTTTTTACTGGCTCTCATTCTTTCAGTCTCTGCCCTATACTCTTTACATGCTGTATGGTTAAAAGTATGTGGACACATGACCATCACACCTCTTAACTTGCTGGACATCCCATTCCAAATCCATGGGCATTGTTTATTTATTTACTTTTTTAAATTAAGTTGCGGCTATAATAGCCTCCACTCGTGTAGGAAGGCTTTCAACAACATTTTGGAGTTTGTCAACGAGAATTTGTACTCATTCAGTCAAAAGAGCATTTGTGAGGTGAGGCACTGATGTTACATGAGAAGGTCTGGCTCGCAATCAATGTTTCAATGCCACTTTATACATGTCACTTTATGTATTATCAGAATTAAGATATACACTTTCTACCTCGTACTCATGCGGCTGTGTTTCATGCTGCTGTTATTTGCATTTTACTATTTATTGTTTATTGTTACTTTTGTTCTAGGGAGTATAACTGGGACCTTGAGTACACTATTTCGGTATATAGCATTCTCCTGGTCCAGATTTGTTCATCAGATCACAGTTTTTCATGTGATCACACATTCTTCACAAGAGTGTAAAAAAATAGTGGCTGTCCCTTGAAGTCCCTCCTCCACCAAAGATTTGACCATCAGACTGCCAGACAGTGGAGCATGATTCACCAGAGAACACCTTTCCACTATTCCAGTGCAATTCCAGAGTCCAGTGGTGGTATGCTTTACACCACTCCAGCCGACGCCTGGCATTGCACATAGTGATCTTAGGCCTGTGTGCAGCTGCTCGACCATGTACTCCCATTTTGTTGCTTACAGTGTCAACTCAGTGATTCAAAGGGGTGTCCACATACTTTTGAGCATATGATGTATATCTCTCTCCATTCCTTATCTATCTCTCTTTCACTTTCTATTGCTCTCTCATCTACAATTCTGTAGCATAGCTGCACATATCTCCACTGCAGTGCAAGGACGAGAGGTTCACTGGACTAATCTCTTTTAAAAGAGATCCATCTCCACTAAACTCACTCTGATGGGCCCCTAATGGCATCTCCGCCTTCGCAAACCTAGGAACTTTGATTCTTGTGGCGGCCAGCGTGTGCAGGGTTTATTGCCTAAATGAATAAGCCTATCACACTATGGACGTCAGCCTTGATGTATCATATAATACGGCTATGGATACAAACGATATGGCAGTAATTGCAAGAAGGGAAATTGCAATATCAAGGCAGCAGCCGCTAATCGGCTGCTAATCATGAATTTCCGGCTAAACTAAACGCAACCTAATTAAGAAGTAATCACGTATTGGATTAACGGCAACTCTGCGTCGGTTACAGCTAATGGAACATGGCTGAGGAAAAGGGCAATTCTGCATTTAGACTTTAGGGGTCGTGGACTTCTCTCCAGAGGCCTCACTTGCAGGCTTGAGGTCTTTGTCACATCACTGTAAAGCAGCTCCCACTGTCGCCAGCCTGAAATCTGCTTCACTTAATCTATTGTAATTTGCACTGGATGGTGGGTATAGATTCTCTGTTTCTTTCTCCTTCTTCTAAAATCAGTTTTCCACCAGTTTAATGGAGTTTATCTGAGGCTTATTCCTGCTGCCTATTACCACAGTCACAACATGCTCATAATGTGATCAAACAGTAATCCTTAGAATTGCACATTCTCTTTTTATTTCTCTTGATTGCTTCTTTTTGCTTTCTTCATCATTGCTCTTTCTCTTTCAGTTAAATCCAGCTGAAGCTTTGTTGGCCTCTCCAACACTATAATGCTGGCTAAGCAGAGCCAATACAATGTCATTTAGTGGAATTAAACAGAAAAAAAAATAAAAGAGTAATCAGTGAAGTGAAGAAAACAATAGTACTGTTGACGTTACTAATAATAAACATGCAAATGAATAATCTCTCTCTCTCTCTGCTTTCTTTAGCTCCAGCTGAGTTTGTTCAGCCTCCCCAGTCTATAGCAAGGCCAGTGGGCACAACTGCTATCTTCACTTGCCTGGCCCAGGGTGAACCCCCACCCCAGTTGACCTGGCTCAAGAACGGCCAGATCCTGGAGCCTGGAGGCCACGTCAAGCTCAGGAACAACAACAGGTGAGACCTTCTACACACCACAATTATACTGTCTGGGTTTAATATAGTCTCACGTTGGAGTACAGTACACTGAATTGGTGTTGGATTGGTAACTGCCTCTACTCCTCTGGAAAGGCTTTACACTACATGTTGGATGAAGTGATAAGCTCCATCCAAAGGTATTGGATGGAGCTTATCACTTCAGACAATGATCCACTGCTCCACTGCCTAGTGATGGGGGCTTTATGCCCCTCTAGTTAGTGTTTAGAAACATTGGGCATGTTTATCTTGTGCTCGTGCTGTTGCTCCACAGCATCCCATTTTATTTGCAGTGCTTTTCTCTGGAGACTATAGAAGTAGCTGAATATAATAATTTGAGGGGATGTATAGTTATGAATATGTGCATATGAGATTTTCGAGTTGTATCAGAAACCAATCTTACATTCCAGACTTCAACATCATGCAGGGATTATTGGATCATGTGGGATTATTGGAACGTGAGAAGCAAAAAAAGGTTCCAAGACTGAACTTTGGAAATGTGAAAAATATCCTTGCAGATTTCTTTGAAAAACTGAAAGCAGGTCTCAGGAAAATAATAGAAGCTGTAAGAAAGGCAAAGAGTGAACACATTAAATGCTGAACTTTTTGAAATGTCTTTATTGGGGCATTTGTGTAATTTTCTGATAAATTTGTGTTTTCTGCTTTTTTCCTCATGCTGAGTATAGAATAACTTGTACTTAATTGTTGACTGAAAATTAAATGAACAGTGGTTTGTAACTTTTGTGCCGTACTGTCTTTAGCCTGTGCTCTGGCCCAGGGTGACTTACAATGGTAGATAAGCATAATGTTAGTTGTTCCTAGAAGTTTTAATAGTGTAGTAGTGATGTTTATGCCTGGTTGGGGAATTACCCTTGTTAATAAGGTTGTGGTGTTACACACTGTGCCATCCATTTCGGTGATTCGCTCATCAATGAACTTTTGAAAAGAACAGCAGTAGTTGAGATGAAGTTATCAGTTAATAACTATTGTAAATCCATTATCAGATCAATATTAATACTTACATTTTCCCATTTATAATTTTATATCAGCCTCCTACATATTGTGTGCTCCTTGTATTAGATCATAGAAAGTCCAAACATCTACAGAACAGGAGGTCCCAATGCCTAGAACTGAACAGTTGCTGTGATGTAAGGAAGGTGCCTTGCCTAAGTCTATTAAAACTGTGCAGCTTGTAAGAAGGAAACATTAGAGGAGATGGTGCTAGAGTGGTGTTCCACTAGAGTGGTGCTCTCTTAACATGTGGAAACCGAGGAAGTAGCTTCACTGAATCTCTATGAATTTGACCCGAGCTTGAATCAGTGTTTCTAAAAATATGTGCGTGATTGGTTTTTTGGACACTTGCAGTGGCTTTTTTTGTTCAGAGGCAGTGTTAGCTACACTCTCTGTAGCTCCAGTGTGGAAATTGCATTTATACCCATGGATGTCCCTGCCTGTTTGTTTTCTCCAGGGTTATTTGGTTATCCAACTACGGTTGAAATGGGATATTTCTGACTCTGTATTGCCTTTGAGCTGTTTTGTTTACACCTCATATGGGAAATACGGAAACACAGTTTGTAAAGATCGACAGTGTGTTGTGCATGTGACATAATTCTAATATTTTTGTGAATTTTGCTGTGCTGTTGTGTGTGCTTGGCTGTCGTGATGCTGGGGTCTCTGACCCAGTAAGGCCGGGAGCACTGCAGTGTTAAAATAGCCCTTATTGAGGTCAGTGGGACAGGAGTGTTTGAGCAGATGTAAAGAGTTTTATATATCTGTGCTATTGCTGATGTGTAGCTGTCATACTGAAATATTCAGCACCAAAATACACACACACAGCTTCTGCAGTGGAGAGGCTGTAAGTGCGAATCGATTGCTGGTCCAAGTGTAATGGAACGTAGAAAGAGATATGGACCTTTGAGTATATTGAAGCATGTCTGTCTGTCTGTCTGTCCCTTCTATTCATCCGTCCATAAATTTGGTTCATTTGAGTATTGATTTGTATTGTAATCTGAATGTTTGCAGATATGGAAGTATCTAGTGGGCTGAACTATATGATTTTTATTTGGCTCTTATAATTCAAATGTAAACAGTTATAAAAAGCCTTATAGTTTGTACTTCCTTAAGCCAAAAAAAAGGTGCCTTAAGCAATGAATGTAGATGCTTAAATGATGAGTGGACGGTAGACTCTTTTTTTGTCGTTGTGATGGGTTGGTGTTTGTGTGGTCAGTTGTGTGTGCTTTCATGTAGCTGACCTTCAGGATGATTGGACAAGGAAAGCAAACTACAAACAATTAGGCATGTGGACACGATCATGGTGTGCACATATACACACACACACACACACACAGACACAGACACAGACACAATAATAATGTTCAGTCAAAAAATTGGAATATATAGTGTCTTGCAAAAGTTATTCAGCATCTTTTACATGAAAAATGTAGGATATGGGGCCTTCAAAGTCTAGTAGCTTTGGTCTACACCAGCTAACCTGTGTGAAGCTGGTCTTAAACGGTCTTGCTCAGGCTGCCATCTCACCTGGCTGTCTGTAGCCATGGCAGCACACTTCAGGCCCTCTCCCCCGCTCTGTCATAGCCAGCTGGACAGGTGTCGTCTTAATATGTGTGTGCACAAAAATAGACATCCTGTTAATTATACAGAACAAGTGGCATTAACAAATTCCACCTGGTTCACACGGGCTTAATATGTCTTCCGCATAAAGTCACTATAAACTGACCCTTACAGGACACACCACAATGTGAATGCGCCTCAGCAGGACATCTTTACCGAATATAGATTTCAGGTGCTTGAATGATTGTTCTCTCCTTCAGTGGTTGGGATAGTGTAGTGGATAACACCTCTGCCTTCTACACTGTAGACTGGGGTTCAATCCCCACCTGGGCAAACACCCTACACTATACCAATAAGAGTCCTTGGGCAAGACTCCTAACACCGCCTTGGCCTACCTGTGTAAAATGATCAAATTGTAAGTCGCTCTGGATAAGAGCGTCAGCCAAATGCCGTAAATGTAAATGAAACTTCTGAGTTGCCCGCAACATAATTTCACATGTTACACGAAGCAGCTCAGGTTTGACACACCATATCATACTTGGTAGTAATTAGGTGTAATTTACATATTGCAGCATTTTTAGCTATTCTGTCAAACTCTCATTGCTGTTCTTTTTACTATATCTTTAAATGTCTCACTTATCTGTCAATCTAGGATTTTTTCTGTTGTGTTTATGTTCAGCCTTAAAAGACAAATGTTTAAGGTGTCATTGTTATAATGGCCAATATTGATGACTTGTAGTCTGACTGTTATCATCAAATATGTCACCAATAACTCTAGACCTTTTTTATCATACTGCTGAAAACTTCCAATACCTCAACTACATGAAAAAGTCTTTAAGCTGTAGTGCAATCAGGGAGCCCACTGTGAGCCTCCCCCTGTTTAACTATATGACAGTAAAACAGGCTGAACTGGTGAAGCTGAACACAGAACACCATCATGGTTAAAATATCAAAAAGTTGTAAAATTCAGGGCTCCCTAGTGATGCAGCCATCTAAGTGTTGGCCCCGTTATCGGGAGATTGCAAGTTCAGTTAGTGATGCTGTGGAGAGCATAATTGGTCTCGCTTCCACAGGGTGGATAGAGGTGCCCTCCCCTTCCTCTCTGCCTCCCCCCTTCACTCAGTATGATGCTTGCCAACGTGAGCATCTGTGAGCTGATGTAACAGAAAACTGTAGAGTGCAAGCTTCTTAATACAGTCATTTTATACTAGCATCTGCAAAAAATTTGGTCTTATATGGACAAAAACAGTGGCTGTGTTTGCATGCAAAGATTTTTCCAATCCAATTAAATACATTCCAATGATAGATTAAGACTGAGGTGTTTTTATGTACACTCTATACAACAATCTGATGGATAATCTCAATTTACCTGCGCACTACAAGTAATCCAATCCAAAATTATGCATATACCACTTAAAGTGAGTCCAGTTAGTGTAAGACGAGCAGCAATGTATTACCGTAAGTTTTCGTCTGTGCACCTGTGTTTTTAATTGCTTTAAAATTATGGCAGCTTCAGAAAAAAATACTTCACAGGTATTTATTAAACAAGGGCAAGATGAAAATGTCATGTTCTGAGACAAATAAGCTGGACGCCCGTCCCACTACTGTTAAGGTTCAAAGCATAAACTTTGTCTCTTCTGCAGGCCAATATAAGTTTATTATAAATAAATAAATTTAGCATTACAAACCTTTGCAGTCTAGTCTGACTGAGGTCTATACATGGACACATTCTATCCCAAATGAGCTATTAATCAGATTATTAATGGATTATCAGGCTGCATTTAAATGTGGCTAATGATTCCAAACCTTCAAGTAGTGTATAAAATTATACACTAAATTTGATCAGCCAATGATATTGATTATAAACATTCTCAGCCCCTTTAAAGCCGTATTGGATATACATTTTCATATCAGTCAAACCCTAGTGGTTAATTATGTAAACATGTAATTAATATGTAATGTAAATAAAAGCTATAGCAAAGCATCATAATACATTTGTAAAAAGGACATATTTTGAAAAACTCAATTTCTCAGTGCTTGTGCACATACATGTGGGTATCTGGGGTGCCTGCTAACCCAAAAACTGACATAAGACAGCCCAGTCAGGTTTTTGTGGGCTGCCTAAGTGAGAAAACATGGGATTCAACAAGTCATTCAGATTTGCCTCTTCCTTCTACAGTAAGTGCAGGCTCTTTAGAATTATTCCACCCCATATCTGAATATCTCCACCCACAGCTTGAGAACTACCTTTGTGAAGGTGTGTTTTTTTTTTCACAAATGCCAAAGCCTTTAGCATTATGTGGAAACTAAGTGCTAAGCACCAGAACTGCTCTGTTGCATTTTTGATGGCAGTCGGTAAAAACCTGTAAGTGTGTGCTAACCACTTTGACATAAAGCTGAAGTCAGCTCTTTGCTCTTTATTCACATTTTCCCATTACAACTTGAATGGTGCAGCAGTTCTACCAAAATCCTTATAGGAATGTCTATCCACTCTATGGCCATCTTGGAAATGCCTCAGGCATAACATGAGCGCCTCCTTGTTTCTATACTCATTGTCCATTTTATCTGCTCCACTTACTATATAGGTGCACTTTGTAGTTCTACAGTTACAGACTGTAGTCCATCTGTTTCTCTGCATACTGTCTTAACCCCCTTTCACTCTGTTCTTCAGTGGTCAGGACCCCTATGGACCCTCACAGAGCAGGTACTATTTGGGTGGTGGATCATTCTCAGCACTGCAGTAACACTGATGGTGGTGGTGTGTTAGTGTGTGTTGCGCTGGTGTGAGTGGATCAGACACAGTAGTGCTGCCGGAGCTTTTAAGCAACTCAGTGTCACTGCTGGACTGAGAATAGTCCATCAACCAAAAATATCCAGTCAACTGTGTCCGGTGGACACATCCAGCATTAGAGGATGACCAACATAAACTGTGCAGCAAATGAGCTGTTCTCTCTGACTTTACATCTACAAGGTGGACTGAAAAGGTAGCAGTGTCTAATAGAGTGGATAGTGAGTTGACACAGTGTTTAAAAACTCCAGCAGCACTGCTGTGTCTGATCCACTCGCACTAGCACAACACACACTAACACACAACCACCACGTCAGTGTTACTGCAGTGCTGAGAATGATCCACTGCCCAAATAATACCTGCTCTGTGAGGGTCCATGGGGGTCCTGACCACTGAAGAATAGGGTAAAAGGGGGAAGAGAAACAGATGGACTACAGTCTGTAATTGTAGAACTACAAAGTGCCCCTGTACAGTAAGTGGAGCTGATAAAATGGACAATGAGTATAGAAACAAGGTGGTGGTCATAATGTTATGTTGTCATGCCTGATCAGTGTATATTTCCAGTAATGCGTATCTCTTTGCTCCAGGCTCTTATCTCTTTGCATGGTGAGAGACTTATAAATATAAAATTAAAGCCATAATAATTTCTCAAAAACATATTTGAAATTACTAATGAAATCTGACAAAAACAGCGTGTGTCGTTTGTTGCATTTGGCTCAAAAACGTGATTTTTCCACTTGTTCTGGCTAATGCGCATGGGCACATCTCTACAGTGAGGGGGCACTTTTCCTGCTTGCAGCTTAAACAGCAAGTTTCTTAATGAGAGAATGTTTGTAGATGTCTCCTGAGAGTTTTTTACTATGGTAGTGCGAAGCCGTACTTGCAGAACAGAAGGACAGGGTGAGCAGTGGCTCATTATCAGTTAAAGAACTGGCACTCAAACTGGCTGTTCTGAGCAGGGTGACGTAGACAGGGTGAGAAGGCTTTTGGTATTTTGACCAGATATTTCATTAGGACCACAGGGAACTGTGTAAGCTTGAAAAGGTGAGTAATATCTCACCTTTAAATGAGTAGAGTCCAGAGAGTGGTACCTGTTCACACTGAGAAACATGAAGTGTGCCATGAAGAGGGTGAAGAGAGGAGAGGCTGAATAGTGCAGATGTTGTTATGCCATAAACTGAAAAACACAAATACCTTGAAGAGAAAATAAAGAGAAAGAGAGAGAATCAGCATCAATTCTGCATCTAATTGGTGGAGGAATGAAAATAATGAAAAGGTGTAAATGTTTTCAGATAAATACAAACCAATTCTCCATTTTCTCTCTCTCTCTCTCTCTCACACACACACACAAGCTGTCTATCTGCTGTAAAACAACGCAAACACTGTGATAGAGAAAAGAAAGAAAGAGTGAGGCAGAGAGTGAGAAAGAGGAGAAAGCAAAGAGAGAAAGAGGATGGAGAGAAAACAGAAAGAATGAGGCAGTGAGAAAAAGAGGTGAAAGAAAGAGATAGAGAATGGCACAGACAGTGAGAGGAAGAGGAACGAGTGACAGAGAAAGAAAGAGGTACAGACAGAGAGGAAGATGAAAACTAGAACATTAAAGGAAGGAAGAAAGAAAAAAGAAAGAAAGAGAGGAAGAGAAATGAGGAAGGAAAAGGTACAGAGTGAGACACAGACGACAGAAGGGAGAGAAGGACAGATGGACCAATAGAAAGAGTTAGGTGGAGTGAGAGAGCAAGAAGAAAATTAGAGGGTGACAGGGAAGGAACAAAGGTGGTGAAAAAGAACGAGAAAGGAAGATGAAGTGAGTATGAGAGAGATAGAAATAGAAAGAGCGATAGAAGGTAGAGTGTGAGAGAGGAAGAAGAAAGCAAGATGGAGAAAGATGGAGAGACAAAGGCAGTGAAAAGAGAAAAAAGAATGGAAGAGTTGGATTAAGAGAAAAGAAGAGGGAAAGAGAAAAATAGATTGATGAAAAAGAAAGACTGTAACGGGGAGCGATGTAGCGGACGCATGTGCGGAGGTAAGCGACTTTTATTGAGGGCAAATCCAGGGTCGTGGTCAAAACAGTCCAAGGTCATAGAGCCAATATGAAGCAATCGGGGGACAGACATGACAGGATAAAACACTAAACAGGATGTAAAGGAACAAACAGCACAAACACGACGAGTGAACAACGCCCAGAAGACAAAGGGCAAAAACAGGGCTTAAATGCACAGGGATGACGAGGGACAGGTGCAAACAATCAGGGGCGGAGTTACAAAACCAAAACAAAAAAGCACATGGAGTGGGAGGAGCCAATCGTGACAAAGACGCAATGAGTGAGAGACAGATGAAACAGAACAATAAAAAAGAAAGGTAGAATAAGAAATAATAAAATGAGAGGGAGACAGAGAGAGAGGAAATAGAAAGGATGGAAATAGAGTAAGGAATGGACAGAAAGTAAAAGAAAGAAGAAAAAGATGGAATTAAAGAGAGAGACAGTGATAGACAAAGTTGTGAGAGAAGAGTGAGAAAAAGAGAAAGAAAATGAGAGACAGAGGAAAAAGGGAAAAGAGTGAAAGCAGAAGAGGAAAATGAGGGGGGAAGAAGAGAGAAAGAAAAAAGAAGGGAAACAAAGAAACTGAGAGGAGAAGGAGAAAGAGAAGGGGACAGAAAGAAGAAGAAAGGAACAGGTAGATTAAGAGAAATAGAAGAGAGGCAAAGAAAGAAAGATAGAGAGAGGAGGGTGAGAACGAGAAGGGAAGAGGTAGAGAGTAGGAGAAAGAGAGAAGGAAAAGGAAAGATAGAATGGGGGAGAGAGAGCTGTAGGAAGCTGACAGCTCTCATTTCCATATTTCTGTATTCTGCACCTTCAACTGTTAAATGTTTTATTTTCTCATCGCCGCAGGATTAAGAGAGAGAAGAAATACCTGATTACGTATTCAGCACTAATAATACCCTCCTAGACACACACACACACACACACACACAGGGGTGAGGGAGAGAGGGAGTGGAGGGATGGCAGGATGGCAGGGAGCTGTAGAATTAGAGTGGTGTTTTTGGCAGATGGGTGTGGTTTGGTGATGCTGCTGAATATTTGGGAGGCTCACTGATGGGGCCTTTCAGTGTTTCTGTGCTGTTCTGTCACTGTCACTGTCGAGCTGTCACACCCCCCCATGCTGCGCACACGCACACAAAAAGGCTCTGTTTGGGTTTATTTTTCAGGGACAGGGTGCTTTGTGGGGGTTTTTTGCTACTTTGACGGTGCGTCTGTCTGTACTTCTTAGAATGCCTGTGACTGGCTTTCTCCCTCCCTCTGTGACAAGCTTTCTGCCTCCTTCCCCCCCCCCCTTCTCTCTCTCTCTCTCTCTCTCTCTCTCTCTCTTTCTCTGAATGCAGTATAAAAGAGTAACGTTATCTTAGCAGCTGCCATTACACAATCGATCGAGTTGATTCATGCACTGTGAATACATCAAACATCATATCCATCATCAGGACAGGGTCAGGCCACTCTGGCATAAAGGGACTTCCTTTCATTTGTATTTGTATAAACTCCAGCTGAACTCCAGCTGAAATGTTCACATTTAAGAAGAGTTTCTCTACAAACCTAAAGCACACGCTTCCACACAATGTTCTTACTATTTGAGGGCAATATGTCGTTTGCGGTACAAAAAAAAAAGTAGGTAAAAAACTTTACTTTAAGGGTGTCTACATAATGTTCATAACATCTTACATAAACACTTCATAACACTGCAATGAATGTTTAAACATTACCTTAATATGGACTATATGTCCTTTTATTGAGATGCGTTTTTCAAAATAAAAGTTCTCACGTTTTATTTTGAAAAAGTATATTATTTTCAGTAAAACGCCTCATTTCTGGACAACCAAAATAAAAATGACCTTGCTTTATTTATGGTCATTAAGTCCTTTGACACTCAGGCACATTTTATCTATTTATCTGTTTTTTCTTAATCGTTTGTTGCTTTACATGTCACTGTACTACATGGGTAGTAAATTATTCATAAACATGCTTAGGAACAAAAATTTCACTGAATTTTAGTATGACGGTGTGCCTAAGTGACGGTGTGCGCTTCAAATTAAGTGCTACTAAACTTTATTGATGGGCAACATTTGTAAGGCTGTACAGCATATGCAAAAGCCTTTCATGACAACTGGCTTAAACTAACAGGCATTTATAAAGGCTTATTCCAACAATTATATTTCATTATTATACAACCCAATTTCCAAAAAATTGTGATGCTGTGCAAAATGTAAATTAATATTAATTTCAGTTGTTAATTGAAAATTTATAAAAATATATGCCCATTTACAATTTGATGCCAACACCACATTCCAAAAAAAGCTGGTAAAATTGTGTAAAGTTAAAATAAAAAAACATCTGGTGGTTAATTGGCAACAAGTCAGTAAAATGCTTGAGGAAAGAAGTAAAAATAAGCAGTCTTTCACAGTCTCTGTGAACAGTACAACAATTCAAGAATAACGTTTCTCAACGTAAACTAGCAAAGACCTTTTGCTTGTCATCATCTACAGTACATAATAACATTAAATTATTCAGAGAATCTGAAGAGAACTCTGCACTGCATTAAAAAAAGACATGATTCTACAGTGGGTTGCAAAAGTATTCAGCCCCCTTGAACTTTTCAACCTTTTGCCACATTTCAGGCTTCAAACATAAAGATATGAAATTGTAATTTTTTTGTGAAGAATCAACAACAAGTGGGACACAATTGTGAAGTGGAACGAAATTTATTGGATATTTTAAACTTTTTTTAGAAATAAAAAACTGAAAAGTGGGGCGTGCAATATTATTCGGCCCCTTTACTTTCAGTGCAGCAAACTCACTCCAGAAGTTCAGTGAGGATCTCTGAATGATCCAATGTTGACCTAAATGACTGATGATGATAAATAGAATCCACCTGTGTGTAATCAAGTCTCCGTATAAATGCACCTGCTCTGTGATAGTCTCAGAGTTCTGTTTAAAGCGCAGAGAGCATCATGAAGACCAAGGAACACACCAGGCAGGTCCGAGATACTGTTGTGGAGAGGTTTAAAGCCGGATTTGGAAAGAAAAAGATTTCCCAAGCTTTAAACATCTCAAGGAGCACTGTGCAAGCGATCATATTGAAATGGAAGGAGCATCAGACCACTGCAAATCTACCAAGACCCGGCCGTCCCTCTAAACTTTCAGCTCAAACAAGGAGAAGACTGATCATAGATGCAGCCAAGAGGCCCATGATCACTCTGGATGAACTGCAGAGATCTACAGCTGAGGTGGGAGACTTTGTCCATAGGACAACGATCAGTGGTACACTGCACAAATCTGGGCTTTATGGAAGAGTGGCAAGAAAAAGCCATTTCTCAAAGATATCCATAAAAAGTCTCATTTAATGTTTGCCACAAGCCACCTGGGAGACACACCAAACATGTGGAAGAAGGTGCTCTGGTCAGATGAAACCAAAATCGAACTTATGTTTGGCGTAAAAGCAATACAGCTCATCACCCTGAACACACCATCCCCACTGTCAAACATGGTGGTGGCAGCATCATGGTTTGGGCCTGCTTTTCTTCAGCAGGGACAGGGAAGATGGTTAATATTGATGGGAAGATGGATGGAGCCAAATACAGGACCATTCTGGAAGAAAACCTGTTGGAGTCTGCAAAAGACCTGAGACTGGGACGGAGATTTATCTTCCAACAAGACAATGATCCAAAACATAAAGCAACATCTACAATGGAATGGTTCACAAATAAACGTATCCAGGTGTTAGAACGGCCAAGTCAAAGTCCAGACCTGAATCCAATCGAGAATCTGTGGAAAGAGCTGAAAACTGCTGTTCACAAACGCTCTCCATCCAACTTCACTGAGCTCGAGCTGTTTTGCAAGGAAGAATGGGCAAAAATTTCAGTCTCTCGATGTGCAAGACTGACAGAGACGTACCCCAAGCCACTTGCAGCTGTAATCACAGCAAAAGGTGGCGCTACAAAGTATTAAAGCAAGGGGGCTGAATAATATTGCACGCCCCACTTTTCAGTTTTTTATTTCTAAAAAAAGTTTAAAATATCCAACAAATTTCGTTCCACTTCACGATTGTGTCCCACTTGTTGTTGACTCTTCACAAAAAATGTCAATTTCATATCTTTATGTTTGAAGCCTGAAATGTGGCAAAAGGTTGAAAAGTTCAAGGGGGCTGAATACTTTTGCAACCCACTGTATAGTGGAAATCACTGCATGGGCTCAGAAACACTTTTGAAAACCACTATCTATACACACAGTTTGTCGCTGCATCCACAAATGCAAGTTAAAACTCCAAAACACAAAGAAAAAAGCATATATAAACAGAATCCAGAAACACTGCCACCTTCTCTGGGCTCGAGCTCATTTAAAATGGACTCAGGTGAAGTTGAAAAGTGTCATGTGGTCCAACAAATCAACATTTGAAATTCTTTTTGGAAGTCATGGACACTGTGTCCTCTGTGTCAGCTGAAAACCTATAGCAAACAAGAACAGGAAAACATGTCGCTTTGAAAGCTATAGCAAAATACTTTCAGAATGTTGTTAAAAGAGGTAATGAAACACAGTAATTAACATGTCCCTGTCACAACTTTTTTGAAACATGTTGTTGGCATCAAATTCAATACAATACATTTTTCAGTTTCAACATTTAATATATTGTCTTTGTAGTACTTTCCTTTAAGAATATGGTTTACATAATCATATATCATTGCATCCTATTTTTGTTTACATTCTGCACAGCATCTCAGTTTTTTTGGAAATGGAGTTGTACTTACTCAGAATTGACAACAGTAGCTTGTAGATTTTAGAATTTTAGATTTTTAAAGAACCAGACTCAAAGAGTTAAAGCATCAGAAGATTTAAAGAATCAAAAAGTGATACATTTTTATCTCAATATCAAAACACAAACATTTTTCCAAACTCAAGTCAAGCCCTTTTTTCACTAAATGCAATTTTTTCTCTGTCACTCCTCTCCTTGCAGTACGCTGACCATCTACAGCATCAGTCAGGAGGACGAGGCCATATACCAGTGCATTGCAGAGAACAGCGCTGGCTCCTCTCAGGCTAGCGCGCGTCTCACTGTGCTGTGGGCCGATGGGCTGCCAGGTGTGCCCACAGATGTTCGGGCTGACGCCCTCTCTCCCACCTCCATTCAGGTGTCATGGAACGAACCAGCCCAGAACACACAGGACATCATCGGCTATGTGCTGCACATCCGCAAGACCGCAGGTATGTGGTTTGGCAGGCTGTGTTCAAGAGAAATATATTAGTGAGGCCTGTATGGACCATTCTACAAAAGTGGTAAAAAACAGGGTTCTATTAAGATCTGTTTAAACCCAAGGCATTCACTGAGATGTATACAGTGTATATAAATCATTTATAGGGTTCTTTTCATTTTTTAATGAGTATGTTCAATGAGTAAGTGAGACTGCATCCCTGTCCCTCATGATCACACTAGTATTGACTAGTGTTTTTGAGTTATACTCAAAATTGTTAAAACTTTCACTACTGAAACATTTGGCAAGGTTTCGCTAGTGTTATAGTTGTTTCGGTAGCATTAAGCATTTGTTTTTAAAAAATAAACATAATTAAGGTAGAGAGTCATTCAAAGCAAAAGCGTTTTACTTCATATTTTAGTCAAATCAGTTAAAATCAGTATAAAATGTGTCTTGACTTTGAACCACTTGAGTAGAATGAGCCTTATATACACCAGTTAGCCTCAGGCAAACTGCACAGCTAAATCATCACACACTTGCTTCAACATGTGACAAGTATTTTCAAATAGACATACTCATGTGGTTTCTTACACTGTCTAACCTGCTGTTATGTTTAAAGATGAACAAACATATGCAAATCTGAGTAAGAGCAGCCATCTTGAAGCCTGAATTTTGTCTATACTTCTGTCCATTTTTATAGATAACAGTATGTCATACAGTACAAATCCCACATAAGCAAGTCTATTTAAGATTACTTAACAATTTGTGACTGTTTGAGGCACGTTTGAGCTGTTTTCACAGTGTTAATCGTTGTTCATAAGCTTCCATTATTTGTTAGCTCCTTTAACCTTGTAGCTCCAAGGCAAAACTAATGTTGCAAGCAAATGCATCTTGGCTGAGTGCTTTAGAGAAAATATTTAAAATCAGGTGTCATTGGTACTATTCCAAGTATGAAGATGCTAGGAATGTTAATATAAGTGATGAAAAGCAGAATTTTAATACTGTGTGAGACCATTCTTGGTTTGTATTGGAGGCATCTTGAGCTATTTAAAGAGCCAGAGCTCAGAGGAACTCAAGCGACAGATGGCATGTATGAACCTGGGACCTGTTATGAATCTGTGATGAATCTGTTATGAATTCTTTATGACCCTGTTATGAATAACACTTTGGGCAAATTTTAAAAAGCATGTGGATTTAATTTGTGGAGCTATATTCATAGTGGCATCAGTATGGTAGCTTACTCCCTCTACCTCCAGTTAGAAGCCCCCAAGCGTAAACCCCCTTCCCCAGCACAGTAGGTGTCTGACATTCATTGGATAGATGATCTTTAGTAGCAATAATCTCCTCATAAATGAAGGGGAAATAAAACAATTACTCCAGTCATAAAAGTGGCTAGCGAACTAGCATAGCTGTGGCTAATCGTAAATTTTGTACTTCTCTTTCAGAGCCAGTGGAAATGGAGTACCAGGAGGCAGTGAGTAAGGTGACTCTGCAGCAGGTGGTGGGGGATTTGGAGCCTTCCACAAGTTATAGCTTCTATGTGAAGGCCTACACCTCGCGTGGAGCCAGCAAAGCCTCAGCCATGGCTCAGGAGAGCACACTGGGAGAGGGTGAGTGGAAGCATCTTGCACATGTTATTATGTTTTATTCATACCAGCATTCGTATGTGACCCAGTTTGTGCACATAAAGTTTGTATTTGTTTGTAGCCATTTTGAAAATAACACGTCTTTGAAAAGAGAAATGTATATCTGGTTATAACAATCATAATATAGCACTGATCATTCTACCAGAATTCTGTCGTCTGTAATGCGTTTTACAATGGAACACTTCATAACTGGGTGTGAAAGTGTCGACACTTCAGATGAACCAATGTATTTTATTGATTGGGAATGAATGTAATGAGTGGTTAGATAGCTTGGTATAGTGGATAGCACTATGACTTGCACTTGGAAGGTCTCATTCTCCATCTAGGCATTAGTGTCCCTGCTGTATACAAAGAGTTTAGCCTTGGGCTACACTACCAATGTATTACTCTGTATAAGAGTCATTGTCAATCTGGATAAGAATGTCTGCTAAATGTGTAAATTTGATGTTATGTTTTCCATAACTTAAAAGTAACTAAACTTTAGCAACTAAAAATGATCAGCAAACATTTGAAGAATATACTATTGAATATTTTATTACTCAATAATCACAGAGGTGAAATCTTTTGGTTGCTAAAGATTAAAGCTATAACTCTAGGTTTTGAAACTTTCATTTTGAATGAGACTTGAGTGATGGAGGCTACCCATTCAGCTGAACAGACGCTAACACTAGAACAGTGGTGGTAGAAAGGATGACTCGTGGGCTTCTATAACAGAATTTGCAGGGTATTTATTTGTTCTGTTCTCATATTGTCAACTATAAAGCTTTATCATTCAAGTACCCACACGCATCTCTAATAAATAGCCAATGCATGTATTGAATTTCAAAAACATTTTTTTTACTAAAGAATTAGTCCTCTGTATATGTAAATACAAAACAGAGCCTTCAAATGAACTAGCCAAAATAAATGAATAAAATGAATAACAACAAACTAAAGTTAAACAAAACTAAAGGTATGATGGTGATAAATAAAGCTACAGTTCTAATCTGTTTAACTCTCAGCCTCTAGATATGGGAATGCTACACGCAACAGAAGTGATACAATGACTCTGTATGGGAACAAGAGGGCTACAGTCATGGATACAGTGCCATATAGCACACGAACTGCAAGGTCTCATCTTGATGATTAATATACTGCTGCCACGTACCAGACATATTTTGAGCTACAGTAACAAGTGTATTTAAAATTATGGCTAATTATGAAACTTTTTTTTTTTTTTTGGAGTGTGCGTATGAGTGTTGAATCTTAGTAGTTAGTAGTGAGAGAAACTCACTCGGTCATTGCGCCACATTGCAGTTTTATTTGTGTGATTTTATCTCCTGCTACATTATAGCACATTATTACTAGTTTGATGTGAATTGTGTAAAAAAAAGAAATTCATTATTTTATCATCATGTTATTTTATAGCTTTGATGTCTCCCCTATTTTTCTAAAATGTTCAAACAATAAAATGAAAGGAAATTCTAGGAAAACTCTTAATAAATATGTGTGTCTAAACATTTGACTGGTTCTGAATGTTAACATGAATTTAAAAGGTGGACTTTGTAAAATTGAAAGCACATTTGGTCTGTTGTTTAACAAGCTTTGTATACATGCAAACTAATGGCTCAAAATGAGCGCCACACATGCCTATTTTATTGAACAATGCAACCCTCTAAACTAATTGTCAGTTATTTTATTAGTAAGTAATTATGTTGCTTCTACACACATGGGATCATTGTGTAGCAGCATACAGCGAACAAGAGAGAAAAAGCACTAAGATGCTTGTCACACTTGTTAAAGTCTTGTCTGTGTGAGTGTCTATATTGTATAAATTGTTTAACTTTTCATAAAAAGAGATTTTATTTACTGCAGGGTATAAAAGCACATTAAAGTGCCTCTAATAAATCCGGGCACTTAATGCATAACACTTTTATGCAGTAATCACCATTGATAAACAGTCCATTCAAGAGGTTAGGAAGTCTTTTATATATATATATATATATATATATATATATATATATATATATATATATATATATATGATCCACTCATATCAGCATAACGCACACTAACACACCACCACGTCAGTGTTACTGCAGTGCTAAGAATGATCCACCACCCAAATAGTATCTGCTCTGGGAGGATCTATGGAAGTCCTGACCACTGAAGAACAGGGTAAAATGGGGCAAACAAAGTATGCAGAGAAACAGATGAACAGTATGTACTACAGAGTGCACCTATATAGTAAGTGGAGCTGATAAAATGAGCATAGAAACGAGGAGGAGGTCATAATGTTATGCCTGATCTGTATATATACTGACCTTCCTCTTCCTTATGCAGGTGTGTTTTTCTTTTCTGTCTGTCTGTCTGTGTGTTTGTCTGTCTATGGGAATGGATGACAAAAATATAAACTATCTAAGAACAGAAATATGAGAGTAAGAAAATGCCTCAGTAAGAGATATTACAATATGCAACACTACCAAAGACACAGACAGTAAGACAGAATATTCACAACTTTCTAAAAGCTCATCTGAGCTTAAAACTCAATTAGTGATGAATGACTGTGTTTCCTGATCACATTATTCCTGAGGTGCTGCTTGTATTACATTATCACTGTTTTTACAGTTCATCAGAATCATTGTGTCTTAACAGTATTTACTGTCTGTGCTATAGTCACATTAGTACTTGGTAACTAAGCATGTGTAACATTAGGAAGGTGTTATTCTCTTGTTTGTGCAGTGCCGGCGCCCCCAACTCTCTACACTAAGGTGGTGAACTCCACTGTGGTGCAGGTGGTCTGGGAGCCCTCCACAAAGATGGGCCAGCATGATGGATTTAAGCTGTATTACCGCAAAGCCCACGCCCCGCTTTTCACTGGACCTCTCACATTCTCCCGCAACATCACACAGTACAACATCTCTCTGCTGGGTGAGTGCTCAGAATGCCAATAATATATTATAATAATTAAGAAATAGCCTTTACAGCTGTGTTAAAAAATGTAATGTGATCTTAACTTACATTTGAAGTGCTATTAAAGCCCTAAAACATATTAATATTTAACGTGACGATGCCCACAGACCCCTCACGCCAAATATTTTATTATAAACACAGCTTGAAAGAACATTTGAAGTTCAGTGCATGTATGTACAAATTGCTGCTGTCTCTGTTCATTCCAGTGGATTGTGCTCAGCAGGACGACATGAGCAAGTCCCTCTTCATTTTCCTGCTCAGTTCATCAGTTATGCGATTTGTGTACGCACATTAAGATTCGTCATCCAAGTGCGATCAGGGATTTATAGGCGCCATAAATGAGCCATGTGAGAAGCTACAAGCATGCTTAGAAATCTTAAGTTTAAAATATATGTTTGTCCACTGAAGATTGCAGTGCTCGTATAGACTAATGAAACACATACAGTGTATATACAGTTATTTTTTTTAATAATCTTGTCTTTTTGTTGTTGTTGTTTTCCCATTTGTGGGTTTTATGAATAAATAGAGTTGAGAAATTTTATTTGAACTTTGCTTAAGCTGGCTAGCCAATTAAGAGCTATCTCTTATTACAATGCTGGCCTGAGGATACAGGCCAGACATCATAGCATGATTTAATGTATGAGCCTAGGAAGCTTGAGATCAGCTAACTTCACTAAAGAGAATATCTTAGTATTGTTAGAAGCCTAGATCTTTTTTCATTGGTTTGCTGTACTCATTAGATGTAATTACATTCACTATGTGAACTGCTACTCCCCTTAGAAGGTTTTACACTAGATGTTGGAACATTGCTGTGAGAATATGATTGCATCAAATCAGTCACTGATGATAGACAATTAGTTTTGGTTCACAAACCCATCCCAGAGGACACGGTTCCACAGCTCCACAGCCTTTTGCTGGGGGCGGGGGGCTGAATTCATTAATTAAATTGTCTTACATAACTGACTACATAGTTAGCAGCATAAAGAATTACTACAACATGTTTTCTGCTTTTCTTTCTGCAAAACAAGACTGTACACACTTTTAAAATCATTAAAAAATTCAGATCTTAAAAAGACACCATGTCTACTTACTAAGACAAATGTGGTAACAGTGAAAGTTCAGAAAGTTCTGGCACTTTTTGTGGCTTCTGGGTTAAACTGACCTTCGACTGTGTCCAGCTTGTGAGGTAACTGCCCTCTCATTCTGTCGTTCTCTCTTTAGATCCAGCAGTGGTGTATGAAATCAAGATCCTGGCGTTCAATCAGCATGGAGACGGCAATGCCACTCTGCGCTTTGTTTCTCTGAAAGAGCCAGTGGAGAAGTCAGGTGAGTCACATGCATACACCTGGTACGCACAGACACATTTAAAGAGCGCTGTTATAATTCACACAGTCCTGCAGTTGATCAGCCAAGACATGTCTGTTGCCTGAAGTTCACTTTTTCAGTAGCAGAAGTAGAACACGTAATAGAGTGACATGGTCTTCCATCACTTTTTAAATCTTAGCCTTATAGCTCAGGCGCAAAGCTTAAGAAGCAAACCTTAAACACAAAACATGTCTTGGTCAACTATAGAGTAAATGTGTGAATTAGAATTTTGTCTGAACTATTCCTTTAAAGTCAACCTGAATTCAGAACGAGCCTGTTTTATCTTGTTAGTTCATGACTCTGGTCCTATTAACTGGGATTACCATATTTTACCATATATTTTTTTAAATTATTCTTTTCACTTAATCTTCCATCAAAAGATAATGACCCCTGTCCACTTCTAAAACACCTGATTTTCACTGCTCACCAGCATATAGGGAAGAATAATATTAATCAGTAATGTTATTTTCCTTCTGCCGCCAACCCCCCTAATCACTGAGTGAAACACACAGAAATACATTTTGCATACATCATGGTATGGAAGGAAGAAGCATTATGATTTATGATTTATGTTGAGTTTAAGAGCCCAGTCTTCACTGTGCTGAGTTTGATTCGTTTGATACATGTCTTTGGTGTGTGTGAGAGGCTCACAGCTGTTTTATTCCATGTGCAATATTGAATATATTATGAGACTGTGCATATATATTTGGGTTAGATGATGTGATTAAAATCTTTACTTTTACATACTTTTAAAATATAATTCAATATGGCTATTGTTCATAATTATATGTTACCAAATTATACATGCAAACTTATCTCTTTTTGGCAAAATTTGCAGGGTGGAATACTGAATATGCCTTTCACATGGATCATGTAGATCTGAAGAGCTTTTCATTTTAGGAATGAGGGTCTGCCAGCTTTCATTTAGTTTCATCTGAAATTGATGTAGAACATTTAGACTTCTGTGGACTGTAACAGTTATGAGAGCTAATCGATTAAATTACATCACAGCTGGCAGCTGCTGGGATCCAAGCACTATGTGCCTTGTAGAGCCAGTAGAAAATAATAATCAGCAAACTTTTTACAACGCCCTCAAATTATAATGGGGTCGCACGGTATTATCTCTTTACCATGCAGTAGATTTTTAACAGGTAAATGTATAGGACATGGCAAAATTTGGGCATCTTGTATTTGCAGTTTTTGAACTCAGTAAACTAAATAATTCCACAATAATATCCCCCCTTATATTTGCCTCGAAGTGCACCAGAATTTAAGACTAAAATCATTAATGTTAGTGAGTAGTTAGTCATTAGTTTGTGATGTTGTGAGTGGACAGCTAGATGACTTCTCCTTCCTTGTCTAGTAAGTAAAAAGGACACATTGTCTTCTTGCACAGCACATTGCCATGGGAGTCTTTGCTGCTAATATCAAATTAAGCAAATGCAACATCATTAGTTATCATTATCTTTTTATTGTCCAGCCTTAATGTGTATATGTGTTGTGTTCTTACACTGCTTCCGTCTGTGCACAGTGCTGAATACTCCTTGTGACTGTTTAAAAGAGGAGCAGAGTAAAACCTCTACTACTGGCATCATCATCGGCATCCACATCGGAGTCACTTGCATCATCTTCTGTGTTCTCTTTCTCATGTTCAGCTACCGCGGCAGGTAGGTGAACACGCACATGCACTGCTGTACTGCACTTGTATTGCTGATTCTATAGGGGTTTTCCATGTATATTTTTAATCAAAGACACGTCTTCACACAGAGTTTTTCAAAGAGAAAACATAGTACACACACACACACACACAGTTGTATATGAAGTTGTATGTATGAATGTAACACACTATGGCATTTTCCTGTTTAGTACACTATCCCTATAACATATTGGGGAAAAAAGCCTACAGTATAAGATCTGTATAACAGTACAATGTTTGCACAGGCCACATTTTTTTTTCCTCCTAATATGATTACAGTAGGGATGCACAATAATTGCACAAAAATTGTTAATCTTTACTGCAATATTATAACAGAGGGCTGAAATTTGCCAGTAAGCCCTCTAACCAGTTGTAATGTTTTGTTTTAATGCTTTGTGCTTTGTGAGCTGTTTTCCTGTTCAAAATGATAGTTTGTAACCCAAACTGAGTACAAATCCTTGTTTGCTCATGTTCTTAATGTATCAAAAGAACACAATAGAAGAAACAAATACTGCATCAGCCTTAAAACAATAATACAATGCAGTCTTTATATGTAGGATAATAGAATCGCAACACATTGGAGTGCATGTTGCTTGAGAGTGTATGAACATGAACATAAAAACCATTCAAATGGCTTGTCTCCTACAGCTGTTAAACTGGTTGCTTAGCAATGGCGTCTTAGCGCCATGGTGAAATAACAGCACGGTTAGAACGCTTCTCAACCAATCAGCTTGCGTGGCCGGAAATAACGGTTGTGTATATATATTATAGACACACACACATACACTACTCAAACTGCAATGCCTCTCTCTCTCTTTGCAGGTTAATGTTATGTAAGACAGTGCAGGCCACTCCTCAGGTGGGACGGAACCCAGCGACAGCAGCAGCAATTCTGGAGGCCTCTTCGTCTCAGCAGGGAGCGCTGGCCCTCAATGGCCTGCACACCAGCACCGAGGCCAACGGGGCCCGGCATGGAGCCAAGAGCCTGACCAACTCTAGTCAGAGGGAGAGGCTCGTCTCAGGTTCAGCTGATGCTGCACATACGGTGAGCATTAAACCTGTGGTCACTGGATTTAGGGCTGTTTATACCACAAGCCTTTTTGATGTAAACATATCACACCAGTTCATCCAGCATTTCTTCCAAGATCTAGGATATTAATAGTGAGTTTGTCCCCCCTTTGAGATAATAGCCTCTACTCTTCTGGAAACCTGTTTTCTGTGAGGATTTGATTGCATTAGAGCATTAGTGAGGTTAGATTCTGATGTTGGATGATTAATTCTCATGCCAAAGGTACTGGATGAAGTTCCATCACTTAAAAGAAGGTAGTTTCACAGCTTCACAGCCTGAAGCTGCAGAGCTTTATCCCCTTGACACTGGGAATGGTAACCTAAGGCTCACATGCCACATTCTATGTACAATGCTTTTCTTTAGAGAATATACAAATGCTGTTTGCACAATTGTTTGCCTGCATCAGCAAGAGATGCACCTTAAAGTAGCTAAATTCACATTTAAAGGGGTATCTGGATAATTTGGACAGTTAGTGTGTATGGATATTTGCCATGGCTCCCAACTATCGTCTGTCAGCAGAAAATCCTTCCTAACCTTTACAACTGTTCAAATGTTCTGTTCCTTAAATAAGTCCCTATGGCAGGCTGTGTTGGCTAGCTAACGAAACATTTAGCAGTCACAACAAAATTAAGCCATCTGTTCTAAAAATGAGACATTTCTGGGAAACATAGTTGGTACTTACCCTGTGATTGGAAATCACAGTAGTGTTCCCTTTAAAATCCCAGGGCTGAGTTACACTGTATTGTAAATATAGTACAGAGGCATCTGTATTGTGTATGTAATACTATAAATGGCATTGTCCATTCAAATAGTTTTTGTTGCATTTGCATACTGTTTTTGCCTTATATTTATGTTTTTAAACTGACTCATCTTTAGTGTTATTTGACTTGGCTATATTGTTGCTCAGATGTAGTCAAAGTAAGTTACTACAGACTAACAGGAAGCAAATCGTTCAAACTGATCATAAAAATACCTCAAACACATTATGTCTAGTGTTTAGTATTTTATTAAGAAGTTCACCATTGCTGTCGATTTCTATTGTTCTAGAACATTAGAGCATGGCCACTATACTTTGCATTGTGCAAATTGTACAAACTTTATGATGAATGAACCAATAGAATTTCTTCATAATCTCTTTGAATAAACCTTTTTTTACATTAACTTGCATTAAAAGTTAAGACCATTTTCACCTTTTGCTGTAAAGTTACCTTTTTGAAGATACTTGTTCTTTTTGTTTCTTTGGACAGCAATGTTATAAATGGCATTGTAAAAAATAATATTATTATAATATAAAAAATTATTTATATTATATATATATATATATATATATAATTATATATTATATTAATTATTTATATTAAAAAATAATATTATATATATATATATATAATTATATATAATATTAATTATTTACATAAAAAATAATATTATTATTATAGTTTTAGATGTTGTTGTTATAGTTTATATATAACTGCTATCATAATACTGTGATTCAAGCAAGAGCTTGAAGATAGACCACTATCCATTAGCCATTATGATAATGAGGCCTTTGGTTCTTACTTCTTATTAGGTAGTGTTCCATGATCCTAGTTCATCAACCTTATTTTGGGTCAGTGGAAAACCATGTAAATTTGATTTATGGTGAGATTATCCTTTAGAGGTCAGTCGAATCCAATATATAAAGGTTAGTGAATCTGTATATTACCTATTAAAACCACTGTATGTGTGCATGCATGTTTTCAGATGGAAAGCTTGCTGGTCTCTTGTTCTCTTAACGAGCCCCAGATGTCCACTCTTCCCCTGGACGACTTCAGCCTGGTAGAGGAGCATGAGTCACATTACCACGGGCGACCCACAGGGGGCCTCCCGGATGAAGGCTGATGACATGAAGGCTGTAGAGCTACAAGCCCTTAAATTCCACTCAGACTACTCTCCCTCTCAGGTCAACTGAAGTATTTCCTATTTTTTGTCCTCTTTTTATTGTGCAGAGTTTATATATGTTATATTCCCCATGTGGGAATTGCTGGACACCATATCTGGGAGGGCCCATATGGCTTAATGGTGGGCGTAATCATCTGATTTCTTCATTGCAAGGTGATGAAACCGTGAGATTTTTTTCGTTACCACTCTTCAGAAGAGCAGTAGGGCAAAGACACATACGGTGTATCCACTGGTTAAAAAAAAAAAGTCCACATATTTTTTTTTCATTCCAAAAGTGTTTTTTCTTGTTTTGTTTTTTTTCCCTCACTTTTTAAAATTTTAGTTTCAAAGAACAAAACGTCCTGCTGCGTGCTCTCAGCCTACCAGTGACTTCACAACCCCATCCAGTGAAGACCACGGCCTTCTTCCAGGGATTTAAAATCTTACTCTGTCTCAGGATGTTTTTTCCGTGATATCAATATATATATTTTTCTTTAATCAGTCGTCAGCCTTTGGGCTTTAGGCTCGGCTACGTAAGCCCTGGGATTTGCAACAGAAACCTACCTCAGCCGGAATGAATGTGTTACGGGAAGCCTTTTTTTCGGATCTGTGTCTTCTTGTCTGTTCAGTTTCGTTACATGTCAAGCGTTTGGTCAGAAAAAGAGAAACAGGTGCTGCGCTACCTCAGATGTCAAGAACCACCACTTTCGTGCTCATTAAAATGAAGCGAGAAAAAAAATTCAACATATAGCACTTCCAAACGTTGAAGTCAATGTTCTACCTCAAGATAACAATGCTGTTGTTGTTGTCGTTGTTGTCCTTTTTTTTCATAATGAAACATGTATCCTCTTTTTTTGGTGAGATCCTGGCTTCCTAATGTTGATGAATTGATGTGTTTGGATATGTCAGTACCTCATGCAAATTGACAGATGACATCGTATGAATTCTGCTTGTAAAGACATTTTCTTCCATAGTGTCCACAGTGTAGGATTTTGTTTTGTTGTTGTTGTATTTTTTTTTTTTTCAAATCATAGTTCCTTTAGTTAATGAAAAGACTGTTAGAGATGCATTGCACTGCTACTAATGATTTCAGGATCATTTTTCTGCCATTCACCATGCTATTCATGCTATTTACGTGGAGGAGAAAGGAGGGCAAGATACATCAGCGTTGAACATGCATTGAGTTATACTGTATATACAAACCGTGTGTTGGACAGTAATTGTATTGTGCGGCAGAGGCGGGAATTCATTCAGTATTCATGTATATATGATGTACTTAAGAGATTTAAGCACAGATTTATCATGGTGCCCACCTGGGTGTCGATATTAGGGGTGGTAATATAGGCCTGGTGGAAGATAACTGGGTTCTAAAATGGCAGGACATCACTGTAATACGATTTTGATGGTGGGGCGTCGTCAGTCAATGCTGCCATGTTATACAGCAACAGAAATAACAAATCCAATCAGCCTGGTCTGTTGGGACAATTCAGACAGGAAATACAGGGCCTGTCCATCAATCACCAAGCTGGCTCTTCCCCTAAACACCCTCCTAGAAAAGAGTATAGTTACACACCCATATATATACCGGCGGCAGTGGCCACTCCATCACATATAGTCACACACACATACAATATGCTATAACACACTCCCTGCACGTTATGCAGTCAACAGTGTTTTATTGATGTAGAAATGATGTACACATTTCCATCATGTAAATTCAGTGCATTATTATACGTATTATTATACGTATTATATGTTTTATTAACATCTTACAACATTTTTACCTGGTTCATATTTGTGCCTGTACACGCTGGCATAGAATGTAGATGCAAGCAGAACAGTAGTTGTGTCATAGCACCTGAGCCTTAGTTTCCTTACTTTTCAGCTCAAAAATTTTGTTATATTACCCCATGACACACGTTTACACATATCACTATCATTCACCAGACTGACCATAGTTTAAATGGTCCATAGATTAAACTAAAAAAATAATTTTATATGTCTGGTTGCAAAGAAACAAGGCCTTTTTGGTAACATCAGGCAATTCCTCAGCAGTGTTTCCTTGCCTCTATTATTTGCAGCATTTTAAGACGGATTAGATTTGCATGGGAAGGTACTGTAATTTACAGGGATTACAGATATGATTTTAAGCCGGCACAGTTGTGCGGATTTCAAAAATACACTTAGAAATCTGGATGAAAATGTTAAAATAATATACTAAAAATGTAACCAAAAACATTTTCCACACTTCGATGAAGTGGAACAATTGGTTCATCAGGAAAGGAGAAGAAAGAAGAAAGAAAGAAAGGTGATGAAGTTATGACATAGTGGGAACAAAAGGCACATTTCCATTCCATCTGATGACACCAAACAAGGCGACAGAAAAATTATTAATGCTACATCCTGGCTGATGTTCACCTGGGGTTCAATGGACGACAGTGAAGAGCGAAAACAACTTCAGCTCTGATTAAATAGGCTACAGCCCACACCACCTGGCATCTGTAAACTCTTTAGTCATGAACGGTTTACAGAAAGCTGTCAAAACTTCTCTACTGAGAGCTAATAAAGGTTCAGATCTCTCCGCACATGGTGAACATGCCGTACAGCCTTACAGCACAAGCAGGTGACATTATCTTCAGGAACTTGAACATAACAGACAGTTGAAACTGCGTAATTTGCATCTTCCTTTAGGTAATTCACTTAAATTTGTCAAATGTTTTTACACATCTGACAGTAATTATATGTAAAATAATATATAATAAGACAAATATGGAAAGGACTTTCTGTAATTGGCTGAACCTTGAGCATGAAGAAACTGCCACAATACATGATACAAATCGAGATATTTAGCTTTCATAACATTTTGCAAGCTAGTTGGAAAGGACAGAAGTATCAGTGCTTCATAGGCCTTGTTTAACAAGGGTGTCATTGATGCAAATCACCGCTCTTATGAAGCACCAAAAGCTATGTGGACAATTTCCACCTGCAAAATGTGAGTGAGACAGATGCAAAAATGTAACAATTAATAAAAAATAAATGAGCAAATTTTGATAATGGCGTGGACTTAAATCCAACCATCTTCTTATTACTATACAGTGCATGCCTTTACTATACACTGATGATTGTTGTGTACATGATATCATTATGAAACAACCAGTTGTTCAGTGTTTTATAAGTAATAATAAAACCAGTGGCATAATTAAAAAAAAAACATTGTCATTATAACAATAGCATTATATTGCCCATCTTTACTGCTGAGTAATTTAAAAACCATTAAGCTGTGGCATTTCAAACCTGAGGATAATACACAGATCCTTTCCTGTATGAACTAGATGTTCAAATCCATTACAAATGACCTTACAGAGCCTCCCTCCGTAATACTAATCCAGCTTGAATAGTGCTTGTGCCACATGCATACCAAACAACCCAATCTGCTGTCAGAGTAGTTTTCATTTCAGCTCAAACAAGAGGCCAGTGCATAAACTTTATCTGGTGAGCCACTCTAAGATTCTTACATCTGCCTCTAAAACAGTCCTGCTAGCCTATGTGATACCAGTCATCACTCCACAGCTGTATTTTCTCAGTTATCTCTTCTTGAAGGAGTTTGAGGGTGTTTCCTTTGAACAAAAGGCAACAGGCAGTACCATGCTGCACCATCTCTATCCTCCAGTATCCCACAATGCCCTGGTGCTTATATCCCTTTTTCCTTTTAATAACCTACCTCAACACAGCTGTCATGCTCTCAGGTCATTCTCTCTTTGGGGAAGATTTTATGTTTTTGTACGATGCGTACGCACACACATATTTTCAGTATGTCGGAGGAGCATCTCTTATATGTCCTTTCAGTAAAACTGTAACATGAGACTCATGGTTTTTCATATTTTTGTGGATGTGAATGTATGACCGATGTTGTCATTTCTTTCAAATGCTTTTTTTTATTATTATTATTTAGATTAATGCACTGTATCTTCATTCTGCCTCAAAAGTCTGGGAAGTGACATCTCTGTAAAGACTTAAGGGAATATCAAACACTCATGCCAAATGTTAAGATTGTCATCTTTGCTTGCTAACAACAGGCGTGTAAATACCAACCTCAAAAAATGTAAATGTAACCAAGGGATGCACACTGATATTGGAATCATATTGGTATCATCAGATAATTGCTTAAAAATATTGGCCAAATCGAATAGATGTTTAGATTTGGCCAATATTTCCAACCAATAATTGATGATGCTACAATGTAAGCATTTGTTTTACTGCATTGGTAACAGTGGTGGATGAAGTACTGATGAGTAAAAGTAGAGATACTCTTAAGTAAAAGTATAAATGCTCTATTTAATTATTTACTTGAGTTAAAGTACAAAAGTACTCGCATTTAAATGTACTTAAGTATCTAAAGTAAAAGTATTGTGAGACGTATCTCGTGGCTTCAGCTTAAGAAATGGGTAGAACTTCACTCCACACCCAAATTCCTCGCACAATGTTGGTGCATTTTCTTTAACCATTTATTGCGTGTGTGGCCAGTGTTTGATTCACTATTCTTGCATAATATGAATTTTTAAAAATGTTAAATAGTTCAGTAAGTTTTCCTAAACCCAAAAAAGATTCTAAATGAAAAACTAGACAATGACACCTTCACTTGCTACCGACTAAATCTATTCCACTGTTGCACAATGTTACTTAAATGCAACAAACATATTTCAGCAAACAATTTCTCATAACATTTACATGAAACTGAATGTTTAAAAAATGAACTTCTAACTAACAGAGGACAAATGCTTGCTTTTCTGAGGATGATTGTCTGGTGAAGTAAAGTGTATCACCCACAAGCTGCTCCATCATAAGAACATGGTTTAAAAATGGCCATCAGGATGTAGCATTTTTAAGATTTTTTCTTTTTTTAATTTATTCAGACTCTCTTTCATAATTATTAAGTATTTCACCCTTTCATAATTATTAAGTATTTATTGCAAAATGAGGGATTTGTGAATGGATTTGTTACTCTGGGGCAACAATAGAGGGTTAATTATGAAAGCTTTGGCAGAGGTGCACAGGCCTAGTTACAGTTGCTAAACTATGATTGGTCATCTGGTATTTAGGGAGCGACTTAGTCATCATACTGTTTTGAAAATGTATTTTTTGCAATCTTTTGCAGAAAATAGCGGGGTAAGAGAGTTAGGGTGTTTTACTGTGAAATGCAGTGGAGTGAAATAGTCTTAAAACTGATCTACTTCAAGACATTACAGATACTATAAAAAGCAGGCCCTACTTAAGTACAGGAATGAAGTACATTTGCTTTTTTACTGCCCACCACTGATTATATAAATATATACTATAGAATTTATATGTTAATGCAAATCCAGCTAAATACAGGCTGTTTCTACATTTTCTAAATGTTTATTGGCAGAAACATACATGAAAAACATTGGATATCACCTTTGCCTCATAGTTCCCATATCGGTGCATCCCTTAATCAAACCACACATGCTTCTGCAATTGACACTGAAATATGACGATGATAATAAATGAAATTCCATTGGCATCAAGCAAATAAATCCCACAACAGTGTGCAAAAAACACTGATAAGAAGAAGCCACCTGTATAGAAAAAATTGGATGTATATGAATTGCTGCAATTGCTATCTGAACCGTTGTGTTGTCTTCAGGCGAATATGGTGGAGTGTTCCGTATTCTCTCTCTTTGTATATTAGATAGCTGAATTGATCTGTCCATATGTAATAGACTTAAATGAAATGATGGTACTGAACAAATTTGGGGATATGTGGTTTACTGTGCTGTAAAGCCTTGTTATTATTAATGAAAATTCTGTGTGGAATGTCTATTGTACAATTCTAGTGCACATGACACTTCTGGGATTTTCCTGTTTTTGCTACACAAGATTCAATGAGTTGTTTTATGGTTCAAATGCAGTACAGATCACTGGCATCGCCTGCGACGCTGTGGCTCCTGCTGCATTTACATACTTGGAAATGCCATCTGCAGTAACCTTGTGATTCCTTATTGCATCTCCTTATGCATTTTGTTTGTTTTTGTTGGTTTTATAATACATTAGTTCCTCTTGTGTCTATTGTAAAAGCCCATATATTTCATTATATGTGTTAGATTTCAGTGAAGATAGTGCTTAAACTAGCAGAAGGGAGTAATGGTGTATTTATTAATGTTGCGTACATTGTGTATTTATTGACGGCTGCCAATTGTTGCTGTGTATTACATCTCTGGTGCTTTTGTTTTGTCCGAAATTGAGAATGGTTGCTCCTGTTGCGCCGGATGGGGTATTTCCAGAGAAAGCTGTGGTGTAATTCAGGGGTCATTTCTGGTAAGACAATCTCCACTGACCCCTGAAGTTCCGACAGCTTTTGCTGCGCCTTATTTCAGATCAGTGCGTGGGGAGATTTCCGATTTCCTAGTTTTCCTGTCGTTTGTGCATGCCAGTGTAAGGGCTGCTAGATTGGATATACCGCTCCGAACTGTGCTTACAGAATGACTGCGTCCAACAGTCGCCTCAGGAGATTACGTCTTTCTTTTCCTTTTGTCTTTCCTGACAAGTGGGCCTTGAGTGGCCAGATTCCCACCCTCTGAGCATTTGTGCTGTAGATAGTGGGTAGTTTGTGTTTTTTTGTTTTGGTATGTGCTTGTATATGATTGACCGCTCTCAGGGTTATATCAGTTTCTCTGTTATTGTCTTTAGGAGAGGACAGACTGGTCACTCTATGTGCATATGGATGTATAGTGATCCTCGGTCCTCCCCCTGTCCTCTCCCTCTTTCCCATTCTCAGCTTTGGAGCAGGCAGGCAGTGCAAACGCAGAGCTAATCAGTGTTGTTTCACACGTACTGAGCTCCTGATCGTAATCCCCTAATGCTGAGAAATTAGATAGAGAGCCATCTGAAGTAGAGCTGCAGTCTCACCAATGGCCCCTCGCTCCTTGGCCTCTCTTTTGTTTTAATTCAGCATGCTTCTTTGTCTATGGCTATATAATCCATAAGAGAACAAAGAGGGTATTACCTTCTATCCTGATGGCCCTTCATCATATGAGACCCCCTCCTTCCACTCCCCCCCACACACATCTCTGTAAAGAAAGGCCCATTTGTCAGAGGTAGACCCCTGCCCCAGAATTCCCAACGGAGACTCAGGGATGACCCATTACCATGTAGCAGCCTCGGCCAGTGCCTGCACTATGGCAACGCAGACCCATTCCGCTCAGCAGAGACAAAATCAAACTCTGAATCTGTAAAACAAACATTGTTTTTGTGGGGGGACCACATGTCGCCATCTCGGCTCCCTAAGCCCCATTCAGGGTCAGGATTTAACGGAGGGTTGTGCCTGAGGGGTGTCCCATACAAGCCTGGTGCTAAACAGTTTATTGCCCTGTCTCACGCAGGTTTCTCCCCATGAGAATTGCCTCTTAGCATTCATCACAGTCCAGCGGTCACCCACCAGCACCAACAAACAGTATTTGTAGATGCTAATGTCCAACATGCTCTGCAACACCAGGGTGAAAGTTTGTTAACTGTTAACTTGCTAGTGAAACGCTTTCAAGATACAGGCTGTGATCCAATATGCATGCTTGTTCTAACTATGGTGGTCCAGAATGTTCCTATGCAAGTATTCAATTCATGCACTTGGAGAACAGCAGAATTTTAGTTTTATTTTCATGTGTCTAGAAATTAATGGTAATTGTGTTCACTTGACCCTATGAGACATTCAGAATACGGAATTTGGTGTTATTTATTTGAAAATAGCGCCAGCCTATGCTTGTGACCGAAATGGTTCCCTACTCCCTCATTAATATAGATGTGAACTGTTCAGTTGAATAAACACTGGTAAAAACATATGAATCAGTACATTCTCATCATAAAATATATCAGTTTGTACAAGTCGCAGAAACAAACCAATATTTGCTCAGTGTGGAAACTGAGACTTGAGCTTTGAACAATGTCTTTGTCTCCCAGCCTTTCTCCCTGTTCTACTTATGTTTTCAATTTAAATGCATGTGGAAATAATACATTTGAGGCAGAAAACTGCATGTCAGTTGTGATTTTGTATCGTCAGTTCATGCTAGCTATATAACACAAGCTTGCAAAATGAGAATTGCACAATGTCTCTCATTTAAAAACTAAACACAATATTATTGGTGTATAAACTTGAATTCGACTAGATAAATTAAACTTCATTAGCCTTCGTGGTCTAATATATGGTTTGCCAGGCTAAAAAGTAGTTTTGTCTAAACATAAACGTTAGCGTTAGTCAAGGTGCTCCATGCTTGCCTTGTTGTTAAATATAGATATACAAACACTGGTATATGCTGTTAAATACTTGCATGTGTCCATGTCCACCTACCACTAGCTCTGTATTGAGAGAAGTTGCCATACGGCCAGTCTATGGAAACTGAAAGCATTCCAAGGAAAGACGCTGGGACATTGCGGATAGTGTAGTGTCTGTACTGAATTCACAGGGCCATAATATTTGTGTCTTGTAGTTTGGACCAACAATCGAGTTTAAAACATGAAACTTTATAACTTATGTCTTTTTCCTGTGATTAGGGTATTTTGTATTTTGCATTTACCCCTCTCCATTCCTCACCCCTAGACCCAATTTGCTGGGGCATGTGCCCCATTAAAACATTCCTGTGCCCCACCAAATTGTGTCAAGTGGTGAGGACTAGGGGGAAAAATACAAAACTTGACTTCTTGGTCCATAATTGTCAAAGTGACTTGTAGTACAGACATTCACAATGCATTTCGGTATACAGTGTAGCTGATGCAGTGATCTACAGTGTTCAACAGACAATATAAGTGCATATTGGAAAATTCTGGTGCAGTCCAATTCTGGTCCAATCAGTCTGGAATTCAATTTTACAATTAAGTCACTGAAAGAAAAATGGTTGACGCATGTTATAGTGTCCTAAACACAGATAGGGAACCATTTTGGTCACAGCCCTTGTCTCCTGTGTAATGTAAATGACCAACAAGCTTACTGACTTGCTAGTCTTGTGCTTTAATGGAAAAAAAATGAAGACATGAAAGTGCATGTCACTTGTTCAGTTCCAGTTGACTACTAGCAGACTGGTAGACTGGTGGTGCTCTCACCACAATGTGCTAGTAATGTAGCTAGTGTTCTTACTAGACAGATGTGTACCACTATATAGAATTCAAGTATGCTAATTGGAACACAGCCATAATTAAGCGTTCTCTCTCAGTATTATAAATTTTCTCCATGTTTGTTTGTCGACCGCCACTCTCGCAACAGGAGTCACTGCCACAAATCTTGCACCTGAGATCAAGAAATGCAGCGCACAAGTACATTACCACTGTAGATATAGATCATAGACTTTTTAGCTCCACAACAAAGCACTGTGCATTAATATATCCGGGCCCGGTTTTTATCCTTGATGTCTTTTGTCCTTTTCAGGTAATCTGACACTCTAGGCATTAAATATGCAGTTTAATAATTGTACAGTATTCCAGTTAAAATGAGCACATCAGGCTGTCATAACGTGTACTATATCTCATGACTGAATGAAGCATGTGCCACTGAAGAATCATACTAAGAATCTCTGTATTCTCTGTAATATTATGGTACTGTAGTGTCAATCTTCATAGCAGCCTTCAGAGGGTAGCTAAGCTCTACATTTTCCACTTGGATAATTATCTGAGGTTATTGAACTCAGCCACTGATCCAGCTGATCCTTTACTTTGCATTATATTTAAAGGCAAAACGAATATTCCCAATGCCAGATACATAGAACACTCTCCCATCACTTAAGAGATTGATGCTCTGCTTAAGAATTGATTTGCTGTCGGAACAGGTGGTTGTTCATTAAGCGGAATAAAGAAAATGATACATTAATCTTTCAATGAAGGCATAGGATCCTGCATTCTACTTTTTGTGCCCTGAGTGAAGCCATGGCTTCATGGAAATGCACAGGCGCCCACACACTTCAATCAGAAAGTGAGTCAGTGAGTGCTGGCCAGACGGAACTCAGTCCACTCTTAAGTCCTATTTGAGATGGATTTGTTTTTTTACTTAAGGAGGTGATGTAATGCAAGTGATTACATTCTAAAAATAAAGGTTTCTTAATTTATCTTGGACCTGAACAAACTGGTATTTAACCTTTCTGTCATGTGGAGGTTCTTAAACCTCTAAGACCATCCATCCTGGGAACCAAGTGTTTCTTCTGTGGCATTGTGTCACTGTTTTTTGTGTCTGAGAGTGTACTAAGGCGATTTGTACATTTTAATATGGTACACTGTACTACAGTGTCCAATTTATTTGAAGCAAAGTACCAAAAGCTCCATCAATTAAAATAGTCCTGTTCCAGCCCACCTCATGTAATATCAAAGCCTGGTAATAGACACAGCCCTCCGTGTTGTTATTGTTAATGAGTGCCGTGCCTGCTGCCTGTCTTTGACGTACATCTGGGCTATGAAGTTTTAATTCAGTTTTATCTTTGTTAAATTGGGAGAAATTTACTTACTTTGTCCTGGAGAAATTGGCAAGTCCCTTACAAATGGCATAACCTCCTCTTTAAAAACAATCTATCACAAACAGTGCTTTAGTTAACCATTACAAATATCTCACCTCTCTAACTTCGATTCAGTCATGCTAGTCTCCCTGTGATAACGGTCGCCATGGTACCATCATAATGTGAAAGGCTGCACTAACCAAAACCAAATGCCAAATACACCACCTGCACCAGTCTGTGTAGCCTGACTATACTTCACTCTACAATATCTAGAACCATTATATGTACTACTGTAATGTTGGCCTGTGGTGAGATTACCGCAGCAAAGGGTTACAAATACAGATAGCAATGTGGAAATGTCTGTCTTCTCTGCTCTCCCCAGAATGACCCACAGTCTGAATGAGGATTTTCAGATCAAATGAAGTTGATTTGGATGTATTCGTTTGGGAACGTTACCTTTCTGCAGTTTTATCTGTGCTTCTCCATGTTTGATATCTGTAATTAATTCTGACCTCTGTCAGGTCGTGATTATCTCTGCTTATACAGATGTACATATGCATATGCGCTTTATGTGTATATGTATATGCGTATGGAAAACATAATAGACCGTTTTTAGTGGTTTGTATTGTTTTAGGGTTCCTTGTGCAACATTGATTAAAGAAAAAATACATCAATGATGATAATAAACTAGTTCTAGTAATAAAAGCAACAATGTGTGTTTCTTCATTATTGACTGTTTCTGCTTCTGCTTTTTGTCACTATGCCATGAATGTCCTGTGAAGCCATGGAGGGTCTGAAACAGTGTTAATCCTGTCACCAAAATTACTGATCATCAAGAACAAGAATGACATGAAAAATACAGTCATTTACAAAGTTAACAGCATTTTAATTTCAGCTTGTTGATGGACAAAATGAAATGAAAATAGCATTATCACTATGGCGATATATAATGCTTCTCACTGCAAGAGAGCGTTGAATCACTTTTTATTTTATAAATAAAAGTTTATTGAATCACTGACGGTTTAACAAGTACAAAAAAGTCATGTGTGTTTTATTAGTTTTGACTCTGCATCACTGAAAACAACCTGCAGTACTTTCTTGAACTCTTAGATTAGCATGGCTAATGTAATAGAGTAGCTAGATCAAGTACCCTTTAGCAATCCTAATATTTCAGAGTTAAAAAAATATCATGTGGCCTTGTAAGCCTTTATTTCAAATATTTCTTATATTCTAATTTGCCTTATAATGTAACTGCTGAAATGGTGACTACCGCTAAGATAAATGCTAATTTACCTTTAGCATCCTTATGCAGTTTTTGTGCAATTTATATTAGCATCAAGCTAGCAGTAGCACTATGCTTTAAATCTAGCTACATTAGGTCTATATTAAACATGTTTTGCTGTTTTACTGTTTTATAGTGACTCCTTTAGTAAAAAATGAAAGCCTATAAGATCAATTAAAAATTTGAACTTAATTTCTCTGCATATTATTGGAGGAATACTGTCAAAAAAGGTGCTTCTTAAAATGGTTCTTTAGCACAGAAAATAGTGCTATATAGAACCATGAACACCCAAAGAACCCTTTGTCTGATTAAAGTGTCCTTTGTATGGTGAAATGGTTAGGGGCTAGTCATGGGGTAGTCATGGTTCTATAAAGAACCATCTTGTTTACTAAAGAACCCTTGAAGAACAGCTCTTTTTAAGTGGGAATTTGTTAGCCTGTTAGTTGGCTGGCTCAACTTGTCCAAAGGTAAGTGCCAGCCTATAAATCATAGGTATAACTGCTTTATCGTTTTCCTATAAAACTTCAAAAACTTCAGCTGCATTACCTATTATGTCAGCTAGCATATAAACTAGATTTACTATTTCTACTTGTGTTGCCTTTTACCTTTAAACACAATTTACTACACACAGCGCTTCAGTTTTTTCCTTCAATATGAAGGTTTTTCTTTGATGAAAGGCAGCAATTTGAGGCTGTGTTGAACCTGACAGGTTTTCAGTGGTTTATCTTTGTACAATGCAAGGCCTTGGGCAAGTAATGAGACAAGCAACTCATAATCACTGGTCAGGACCCACATGAGGCCAGCATTGAGCAGGTATTATTTGTGTGGTGGATCATTCTCAGCACTGCAGTGACACTGTCATGGAGGTGGCATGGTAGAGTGTGTTGTGCTGGTACGAGTGGATTAGACACAGCAGTGCTGCTGCAGTTTTAAAACTCACCTGTCCACTCACTGTCCACTCTATGAGTCACTTTTACCTTGTGAGTCCACCTTACAGATGCAAAATCAAAAACAGTAGCTCATCTGTTGCTGCAGTTTATGTTAGTCATCCTCTAGTCCTTCATCATAGGTCAGTTTCTGATCACAGGATGCTGCTGGCTGGATATTTTTTGATATTTTTGAGGTGTTTAAAAGCTCCACCATCACTGCTGTGTCTGATCATACAAAAGCAACATACACTGGCACACCAATGCCAATTCAGTGTCACTGCAGTGCTGAGAATTATCCACCACCCAAATAATACTTGCTCTGTGGTGGTTGCTGACCATTGATGAATGGGGCCAAACAAAGTATGCAGAGAAACAAATGGACTACAGTCTGTAATTGTAGAACTACAAAGCACACCTGTATGGTAAGTGGAGCTGATAAATTAAGTATAGATTCATGGTAGATGAGGTCTACTAGTGAGGTCAGTTAGTGTGAAAATAAAAAATGAATAATCAACATAAACCAAACTACAAATAAACAAGTATTTAAAATGCATTTTTGTCAAAAATACTAAAACTGACTAAATTAAAAAGATTTTAAAAATTAACAGTGGTCTGCCAGTGAGCATGTGGGTGTGTTTATGCGTGTGCTGTGGTGGCGTGCTGATCTAAGTGTTATTTCTCTCTTGTCGACAGTGTGCAATCGCAGCTGTCACTCTGTACCCAGTAACTGCAGTGTGCAGTGTATTTCACATGGATTGATTACACTGTATGGGGAAAAAAAAAGCTCATGAATAATTTACTCACGTAGCCTAGCGCCAAGCATTTATCACCTAAAGCTCTTCACAGCACTTCATTTTTCATTTCCATTGTAAAACCTTCCATGTAGAGCGAGTCAACGGTACAGTAGTAGTTTGTCCACAAACCACTGTTTTAAATGCAGTGCCTGCATACATTCTGCTGATGCTAAAGTAAGAAAAATCGCTTTGATTTGAGAAAGCAAAGAGAAGAAAACAGTCTCTTCAGCAGAATGCATCTGTGTGTGTGGCAAAATGCTACAGTTAGCCAAATTTAGCTATTCTGTTGACTTCTGTTGGCCAATTTTGTTGACTTCGCGCTACAGGTCAGCTGAAGTGAGAATTCCAATCAAGAGCCAAAGCCATGCAGCAAGTGAATTATTCAGCCTGGAAATTTCATTGCAAGGCTTGAGCAGTCAATACATGATTCATCAACCTCCACTGTTCAATTTTTTACAGTAAATCTTAGTACTCGCCCCCTCTGCCATGAGCACACACACCTCCTTACAATCCTTTTTTTAGTTCTACTTGTGAATCAGAGTTAAACATCCTAGTCCAGTGACAGACTGGGGGAGGGATGGGGACGCAGAAAGAGTAGAAATCGTGGGTGAATATATTTTCATTTAAATAATTTATTTGGTTCCTTATCATAAACTTTTGTCATTATACTGTGTTTATTAAAAGTTATACAGTGGTGACATCATCGTGCCCTTACCTTGCATATGAGGAATAAACCCCTTCCTCAAGTGTAAAGGTGACCTTAAGCTGGCCATCAAGTGATGTGCCACCAAACGCGCCACACTTTTCTGCCCTTTCTTTTACTCTAGGTGGCTATGTGTCCTAAAAATGTGTCAATCTGTGCTTGCAGACTAGCCCAATTTGGTGTGATTTCTGCTAATCTAGCAACCCTGAGCCAGACAATGAAAGAAATGTGCATACGGAAAATAGTTTTTCTGGTTGCAGTAGCTCCTTGCATGCTGATTCACTACCATTTTTCTCATTTTCTCAACCTAGGCTTGGAGGGATGTTTTCCCCCCTTCTTTTGGTAGGATAAAAGACTTCTTTAATGTTAATGACACAGCATTGTATTTGGGTTTAATGGGATCTGATGGCTCACAGACACAGTTTATCAGTGTGTTCTCTTCTACTCTTTTGAACCCCATTATAGAAATGCTCATTCTTTGTACAGTGCACTGTTTGTTACACAACAAAAGTATTGCAGATGTTTTGAACGGAGATACACTGTCACCTGTAAGGCTTTATAAGTTAAAAATGCATTGATGTCGCTGGTTTATTGAAGGCTTGTTTAAGGGTGGAGACTGACTGACATTTTTCAAATACAAATGTCTAAAGTGAAAAGTGCAAGTAGTTGCAGTTCTTCTTCACAGAAGGAAACTAAAACGATGAAGATCTCTGCAAGCTGTTTCCATAGATCTTTAGCTATATTGTAAAGCGCAAGAGGTAAGAGGAATGCATCGATTACTTTCTCCTCCATCTTTTTCAACATCGGCCTGGCTGACAGTAGCCTTGCCCCAGGTCATCTCCTATTGACTGACTGTGGTTTTGGTGTAGTATAATATGATAAAAGTCTGCCAGACATTGGCGATATTACTGTACATCACCATGTATGGGTGTCTTTTGGGCATCTGTGCAATATTCTATTTACAATTAATATCAAAAGGTTTGCTTTTGCTGGATGCAAATAGTTCAGAGGAGTAGTAAATTTTCAAAAATATAATACCATATAATTTCCCAAAGACACCTATAGCTGAATTCCATATAACTATATGTTATACTTCTATAACAATGGAAAATGCCTCATTTTGTAGACCTGGCTTTGGAACTTACTCATTTACTGTTGTATGTTTAGCAATATAAAGTTGCTCCACTAAGAGAAACTTGTACCCTTGTACCCACACCACCAACCCAAAACCGCACAAATTCACACTCAAAAAATGAAATCGCTCTGTTGTTTTTTTTTCATTGATATTACTTAACAAATGACATAAGTCAGTGAAACTGAAGTAGATGTGTTCAATGACATTAAATGAGTTGTTCGATTTGCAATGCCATCTTTTTGAGTAAAAAGGATTACCCATTGGCTGCTGGCATCATCTATTTGCATATTCTCTACACATATACTTGTTCACTCTATTCGTGCTGTCTTTCCTCCTGCCCTACGTTTTCTTTGGTGTTCATATTGCTTATTTAGGGCTGAACGATGAAACGATAATGATAATTATCGCCATATAACTTTTCCTCGATAGAGTGATAAGAAATGTTTCATACATTTTCGATTTAATACACCATTCTCACACCTCCCACTTTCTAGCGAAAGCCCTGGTGGCATTGTCTACTGCAAGGAAAGCAACACTACTCTGCTGTCGACAAGAGAGGGTGCACTTCTGACATTTTTGACATGATTAGAGAGTGACGGGGCGAAGTAACATGGGTCTTTAGCAATGGCTGAAACGTGGAGTTAAACATTCCCTGTTTGAGTGGAGCGACCAGCAATCTGTTCTCCTGTGACCAAGTGTGAGTGACAAGTGGCGTAACTGCACTGTCCTACAGTGAACTCACCTCTTTCCATCCATCCTAACAAGCTTTAGCAGTGCTAAATCATGTCTGATACTCACAGCTAAAGCGCTATTACAGTGCTCAGTCATATTTAAGTATTAGTGCATTCCCAAGCAACAAAAGTGAAAGAAGGAAGTGGCTTCATGCAAGTTACAGCCCTGATTTAAAAGAAAGTAAACTGAGAAAGCTGCAAGGCGTTGGAGAGCGCAGAGCGCCATCTTCCCAGCCTAGCTGTTTTTAGCAGCTGGCTAACTTGAGCAGCTGGCTAAACTGAAGTCACTGTACATCAAACAAGAAACAAAAGCACCGATTTCAGTTTAAACATGGCTAAAAGGACAACTCTGTCACACTGCAGTTTATGGTTTTACACAGCGAGCGTTAGATATATTGCGGTTCATCCCTCAAATGCTATGACCGAGAAATCCAGTCATCTGCTAGTTGGTGTCTGAATACTGTAATGTGCTTTGATATGGATGTGGTAGAAGTGATAGTAGTAAGGCGGGTGATCCATTACTGACCTACCGAGCCAGCTAATGTTTGCTGTTTGTATGAAGCTATCATTGTTGAGAAAGTATAGCACTGTTGTTAGCTACTTATTTAGCATTTGTAACAGGATAGCCGAGCACTCATCACCAGACAACTTTCTCCCACTCTCCCATGACAGAGTTGTGAAATGTTCCACTCTTTGGTGAGTTTTTGTCATGTTCCAACCATAAAGGATAATTTAAAACAGCAATTAACCACCCAGGAGCAAAAATCAGCCTTCAAACTTGAAAGAAGTAATGATTTGACATTTATCGCAATATGTATCGATATCAAACAATGTGAATTCTGTTTATCGTGATAACATTTTTGGCCATATCGCCCTGCTCTACTTATACTCTACAGTAGTAGTTAAGACCACTAAACTCGAGTCTGCGTAAAGACAGAGATCAGGACGCGTCAAGTCCAAGTCAAGACTTTTAGTAGCCAAATGTAGTTGGGTCAGGATTGAGACCAGGTGTGCCCGAGACAAAGTCTGAGATGAGATTTGTTCATATTTCTTATATATTTTGTAAAATATAACATTAAATAATATATAGTAGGGGTGGGAATCTTTAGGCACCTCACGATTTGATTCGATTATGATTCAGAGAGCCGCGATGGGATTATAAAATGATTATCGATGCATCTTGATGCATCTTTGTTTTTATACAAGATTTCTATTTTGTCACTGTGTGAAGACTTGGTAGTTTTAAGGCGAAGTATTTGCAATGATATATAATGAAATTACTTCCAGTATCTCTTATTCATAAATCAAATGGAAGGGATGTGGTAAGTGAACTGGAAGACTCTCATTCACTGCTTTTGTCTGGAGCACATTAAACGCTGCTGCCACTCATCTGCGATAAAATGCACTGTAACAGTGAAAAAAGATCCAGGGATAATGTCCATGTTACAGCTGTCTTGCCCGTTTTCTTTGGTGATTTTATAACTTCAGTTTTGGTCTCGTTGTAGAGGGGGGGGGTCGCTGTGTCAGTAAAATATTTTCAAGACTGGACGCTGAATCTCCAAAGTGTGCACCTAAGCACTAAAGCCCTGGTTCTCAACAACTGAGAACTACCATGAAGCCTACACATGCAACAAGAGACTGTCTTTCTCTAAAATGTTGCGAAGATGAAGCCGCTCATCTGTCAAATTTTTCCATTCCACCTTAAATGGTGCAGCAGCGCCTCATGTGGAATTTAAGGTGGAATGGGAAAATTCGAACGAGAAGCTGGAGAATGAGAAGCGACTTCAGCCTCGTAAATCAGTCAAACGTTGAGAGACATTTTACAAGAAACTGCTCTAGTTTTGAGAAAAAGCTTCTTGCCGGAGACGGCAGGAAAGCGGTAGAGCAAAGTAAGTCTGCATTTTCATTTATATTTTTTAGCCTATGCTAGGACTTTATCGCACACTGAGACATACTGGACATTAAATGTCACCCAAGGTGATTTTTGTTGAAAGGACAAAATGGCTCTTCTTAACATTTGGGTTGCGACTCCTGACAACCGGGAGCCGGTTGGATTTCTCGCTCATCCAGTAGTGTTTCTGTTATGTGCCGCCACAGACTGTCCGGGCGCTGCACTTACCCCAAAAAAAAAAAATTTGCTCAGAAAAAGAAATTGCTCAATTACAAGACTTGATATGTTGTCTTTTTACTGTTTTCTATTAAATATAGAGTTTAAATGATTTGCATCAGTGGAGTGTTTTTATTCACATTTTGCACAACGTCCCAACTTTACTGGATATGTGGGTTATGCTTAAAACAGTTGCATAAAAGCACTTGACATAATATTTTTAAGTAAAGCCAAGATTTAATTTTTATGAATACATGTGTCATGTCAAATATATTAAATTACTTAGATTATTTTATTATTTAATTTTCATTAAATCATTTAATATCAAACAAGGTTTGAGGGGGATACAATTAGTAATCCCTAAATTCATAAAGAAAATACTGTGCTAATTATTTTTAGATCTCATCCAGGCCTACATACAAAAGCCATGACCTTGTGAATGTGGCCAAAGTCAAATGTTGCATTCATATGTGATCTATAGTATGTTCACCTTCTGTTGTCTCAATAGAAAGACACTTTTTGATTGACAGGCCATGCCAGTAAAAAAGTAAGAGAGATTGCCAGGTGTGACTGGTCTAAATGGATCAGTTTAATAGAATCCTGCCTGTGGGCTTTGTCCATGCTGTGCTGTAATAGATGTAATCTCTGGAAATAGTGGGTTTCTCCCATGAACCGCTTACCTGAAGCATTCTCAATAACATTTACCATTCTCTCTCTCTCTCTCTCTCTCTCTCTCTCAATGCCACTCTCTCCCAAAAAAGGATTAGCTGTGTTGTTTACCAGCATGGAAATGCATTTGAATGCAGCCATAATCAGACAAATCAGTGCAGACACACCTCTGGAGCAGAGTGAAGAGGAATAGGTCAGGAGAACAGTGAGGAGAGCTGTGGAGAGGGAAAATTCCCGGCTCTCTCTGAGGAGATCTGTGCAATCTGTGATAAATTTCGATCTTTTAATCTGTGTTGAACAGCTGTCATATTCTTAATTTGGCTGTTATTCCCCATTCAGGTGACTAAATACAGCAAAGCTGTTTCATTGTTGACTTAATTCATCACTGGCCCATTGTTTGTTTTTCTTGTCTTTTTTGCTAATGGTTAATTACAGTTAGTTTTAATTAGATTTGTGAAAGCTCATTTCTCCTCCCCCCGCTTTTGTTTCAGAGAGAAGCTAACCGTCCCACAGTCCTGCTCTTTTCATTATCTGTGGGTCTGCTGTAAATCATTGCAAACAGTGAGGGAGCTGTTTTCCCCAGCCTACACACACACACACAGGGGAGTGCAAGGCGCAAACTAACGTGGGGTACATTAACCCTTATGGTCAGACTGTAAAAAATTATGCAGCTTTTAAACTTAACTGTGTTAACTTGAAATGTTGTGTTCATTGAACTTCAACTTGAAATTTCAGTTTTGCTATTCATCAGTTTGATCTTTGGCACATCTGTATGATCAAACTGACATCTGGATTGTGTATAAATTTGAGTGTAATAGTTTAATCACCTGGAAAAAAGCTAGATTTTGGTTAACTAACCTGAAACTAGTGTTTTGTGTGTTGTTTGTATAAGTCACAGAATTCTTACCTGTTACTGTGTTCTTTTAATGGAGTTTCAAGTTAAGCACTGAATCATCTCTGGGTTATAAAGGGCACTTAGCCTAGCATAGGACCTTTAAGAACCTAGGACCTAAGTCATGGCTCCAGTTTTTTGGTATTCTGAGCACATGGGGAGTATTGAAATGAATTTATTGTAAACAGTAGATACTATACCCGGGATAAGGATGTAACTAAGCTATCCAAAGCTAAACAAAGGATGTGTTTCTAGTGGAGTGTCCTATGGAACCTTATATGCCCCCAGTGCTGCACAACAAAGAGCTGTAAGAAATAATAAAAACCTCAGATAGAATGGGATTCCTTGAATGCCTTGGTATGTAATTCATTTGTTTGAGGACATTAATATTGAAAATATCTATAAAAGTAAATATATTGGCCTTAGACCATGGCCAGGGTTTAACCCATGTTAATAGATGATTATTATGCCTTATTAGAGAGTTTCTATGGAATTAAAGCTTGAGCTTTTTATTAACCTGCATCCAAGTATCCAGTGAATTACTGTACCTACAGATGATATAGGCATTCAGTGGCATACATAGCTTGCATAATCTCCATAGAAAAGCATTGCCAAGAGAATTGGACGCATTGAAGCAGCCTCACATGAGCCTAAGATCACCATGGCCAATGCCAAGCTAGCTTAGAGGGGTATAAAGCCCCGCAGACACTGGACTGTGAAGCAAGGGAACTGAGGTCTCTGGAGTGATGGTCCATCCAATACCTTTGAGATGGGTTGAGGTGGAGTTTGAGATCCAGAACTAACCATCCAACATCAGTACCTGAACTCACTAATGCTCTTGTGGCTGAATGCTGTCAAATTCGTAAAGCAATGTCCCACCATCTAGTGTAAATCAGAGGAGTAGAGGCTGTTACTGCAGCAAAGGAGGACTCGTAAACCTCGTGATGCCTTAAGAATTGGATGAGCAGGTGTCTACAAACTTGAGGACATATTTGAGTATCTATAGCAGAATAACATTGACCTTAGTCAATGAGAATAATTAAGTGATATTATATAAATGACTTTCATTAAACGTTTCCTAAGCAGTTTAAAGTGATCACTTGTGCTATTTGGAATAATAGTTTTGCTCTTTACGGGAGAACGAGCTAAAACCACCTCCATTTCCTTTTCTATTTAACATCTTTGCCGTCTCCCTAGGGCAGGATGATAGAATTGCAACAATAATCAAAACTGACAGAATCCATAAGTTCTCACTCTATTCTGACTTCATATTATGCAGTATAACACAGACACTTGTAGTTAAAGAGATAGGGAATTTCTCATAGTGGGGAAAAATGATGCTTCTTCTGAATGTTCTCCACAGTCTGCCAGCCAGTGAGAAATCATGGCGACTGTGACCTATAAAAGCGCCCACTATAACGCAAAGGTTACGGCCCATCAGACAAATAGTAATAGATGTAGGCACTGCAACAGCACTCCCTACAGACCCTCTCCTCTTTCATCTGCTGAAATAGTTCATTTCCCACACAAGGACGGCCTTTTTTTCTTTTGGAGTCTGTCATTTAAAAACACTGTTATTTATAGAGAAAAATATTACCTAAAATAGTATTTCCTGTTTCTCAAAGTAAACATACGGGAATTATACTGAATTATCAACAGGTAAGCTGTAACAGGCCTGATCACGCTGACAGTTAACATTGCTATGCTACATTATTTCCCCCATTACTCCATCTCTCTCATTATTCCTCTCCTTTCTTTCTTTCTTTCTTTTTTAATCTTCTCATCAGCTCTTTTCTCTCTCCCTCTTGTCCTCTTTCTTTCTCTTTCCCTTCTTGACTTTCTGTGTTTCTCTCTTTTTCCTTCTCTCTATCCCTCCCCTTCTCTCTCTTGCTTTCATTCTATTAATCTTCTTGCTCACTTTCTCTGTCTCTCTCACACACACACACACACACACACACACACACACACACACACACACATATATGTATATATATATATATATATATATATATATATATATATATATATATATGTGTGTATGTATATATATTATTTTTCTCAATATACCTCTCTTTCACTCACTGTTCCCTCCCTTTTTCTTGTTCTTTTTCTTTTCTTTCTATCTTTCCCTCACTCTTTTTAACTATTCTTGACACTTTTTCTCTTTTATCTCCATCTTGTCCTCTCTCTCTCCCTCTCTCCCTTTCTGACTCTCACTTTCTCACTGTTTCTCTTTTTCTCTTGATGTTCCCTCTATCCCTACTTCTCTCTTTCTCTCCATCTCCCTGTCTCTCTCACTACCCCTTTCTTTCTCTTTCAAACTCCTTTTTTCTCTCTTCTGCTTGTTCTAGTTCTCTCTCTCTGTCTCTCTCTCTCTCACCTACTCATCTCTCTTGTCCCCACCCTCCCTCTCTCTCTGCATGTGAAGAAAGCTCTCTCTCAGGGGTGTGTAATTTGACCTTGACACAAAGCAGTGTGATTAGACTGGAGGAAATCAATAGCAAAAAATGTCACAGTCAATCAAATATAGAATGAATTATTCGGCCATGCTCCCGTTATTGCTCGGGCAATTTTAAATCCGCCGGTCACACTTAGATATGCTCAGATATGCATTTGTTTTTTAAACATGAATCCTTAAACACTCGCAGGCTTGCAGTGCACTGTGTGTTATGTGAGCGGCTGATGTGGGTGTGTAAATGCACAGGTGAGTGTGTAAGATTGAGGTGCGTGAGCGCGTTTTGGTGAGCGTTTCTCTTCTCCACACCACATCCTCCTCTCCTCTTTCTGCTTTGTCCTGCTTCACACATCACTAGTGTTAGCAGCCTGAGGGAACAGCTCAACCCCTCCCTCTCTCTCACCCCCCCCCCAGCAGGCACTGAGGAAGTGTGTGTATGTGTGAGTGTGTAAGATATGTGCGTGTGTAAGATATGTGCATGCATGTTAATGTGTCGTTGTAGCGGGATTTGAGATTTGACCATATGAGGGGAGACTGTGAATTGAATGATATTGTGTGTGTGTGAGTGTGTGTGTGTAATTAATTACCTCTTTGCAGGGATATATATATATATAGATAGATAGATAGATAGATAGATAGATAGAGATATAGATCTATATATCTTCATATGTTAGCACATGAGACGCAGTCTGCCATTGTGATGTTATTTCGCGATAACACACTCCCTCTCATGTTCTATTGATTAAATAACATATACTTTAAATTCGAAATTCGAAAACTGAACTTTGAAGGTGGTGAAAAACATCCCTGCATATTTCTCTGAAAAACTGAAAGTAAGTCTCCTGATAAGTAAGTCTCCACAGAGATAGGTAAATGTATGTATGTGTGACTGCGTGTAAGTGTGCATGTAGTGTGTGCTTGTGACTGGCCAAGTTTTCTGTATCTCCTCATGTGAAACACACTCACTCAATGCCACTGTAAAAGGTCACTGGATTTATTTCAGGCAAATACCTATCAGTGCATCTGTAGAGCAGCTCTGGGCAAATCCCTCCACACAGTCTTCTCACCCTCCACCATGTACACTTACACACACACACACAAAACACACATGTAGACACACGACCCACAAGAAGCTGCAGGAGCTGACAAGGTGGTTTTGATTATTTGTGCATTTTCTTTCCGTCTCTCAGTCACCTGGGAAGAGTGTTACGCCTCAGAAATCTGGAAGCCGTAAAACAGAGAGAGACAGAGAGAGAGAGAGAGAGAGAGAGAGAGAGAGAGAGAGAGAGAAGAAAGGCAGAGAACTTCAGAGGCGGGAGGGCAAGAAAAAAGGCCTCTGACCTGCCCTACTCTTTCATTTTCTCTCTTTGGTCTGCTCTGTTTCAAAACCCCCATCCTTTCAGGGGTCCCTTCCCACCATTAGGCCAAAATTACCCAGAGGTCAATGGGGCTGAGAGAAACCCAACAGAGGTGGGCAGGTTGAGGATTGGATTTCAGCCATTTATATGGGCATCTGAGCTACTCTGTGTATGTGTGTGTGTGTGTGTGTGTGTGTGTGTGTGTGTGTGTGTGTGTGTGTGTATGTGTGTGTGCGCATGTGTGTGTGCGCACGTGTTTTGTACATAAAAGAAATACAAAAGGTAAAAAAATGCCAAATTTGTCAGAAAACCAAAGAAAAACAGCTGACCTACAATGTTGTGTGCTGCTTTTTTTCTTCAACAACTTCTAAGCTTTAAAATTAGCCACTAGCATGGTGGTGTTTATACTGTGTATCTAGGATCTTATTGTCCCCCAGTGCATTAAAAGACACAGAGAAAATGGGACTAATGACAACCGTGCAAGACCTGGTGCACACCAGAATGGTCTCCTTCAGATAAACAGCACTTAAAGCTTTCATCTTTCCACTGAGAGAAGACACTCAGCTCATTTACACAACCTTCATCCAGAGCGAGAGAGCAGAGTGAGGATGAGCGTGATGTCTGATGTGTCAGTTATACACATATATTAGCGTCTGTCACCACATTATGACATGTTCCATTTGATATGAAAAACTGAAAAAGAGTCTGAAAGGATGTGTAGCTGTCAACAAGCTGTTACTGAGGAAAGAAATACAAAAATAAGGAGTAAAATTTGAAAATCAAACAAAGAGGCTGCTGGGGCTCTAATAACTGGACTGACCACCCCAGAGTCCAGACCTCAACATCCGAAGCAGAAAATGCAACCAGCTTCCAAGAATGAACTTTGGATGTGTGGAAAAATATCCCTGAATATTTCTCTGAAAAACTGACCACTGTGAGTGTGTGTGTGTGTGTGTGTGTCTTGCTATCCTTGTGAGAACATGACATTTTTGCTCAAATGACATTTTGCTGGTCATCACTCAAGCATTTGTTATTTTTACCACTATTTATTTATTTATTTTATATTTTTGAAAACTCAAAGTAGCAGAAAAATTGTTTTTCGACACTGAGGTTATGGGTAGGGGTAGGTTTAGGTGCAGTATTACTTGGCTACAGTAATATAAAAACCAACAGAAATGGAAGCCTTCACAAGGAATTCAAGACAAGAATGTGTGTGTGTGTGTGTGTGTGTGTGTGTGTGTGTGTAATAGAGAGAGAGAGAGAGAGAGAGAGAGAGAGAGAGAGAGAGACAGGAGTGAGGGGAAATAAATGACAGTCACCATGTTTTATAGCAAGGGTCTCAGAAAAATAAGCAGTTAAAAGGCATGAGAAAAGTCATTAAGCCTGAAATGACTTTTTTGTACATTTTTGTAATTACATAAACAAACGTTAGCTTGAATAAAGTTATGTATTGGCAACTGGTGGTAATATTTCATTTCAAACCCTCACCAGACGCTCAGTTTAAACAAGCAGGAAATCTATCAGTGCAGATTCTACACTTTCAACTGATATAGCACATTTGCAAGTGGAGGAGGAGATATTCCTGTATGAAATAAATGAAATAAATAAACATGTTACATAACTATGTAATTACAGTATTACAAAGACATTATTACACACACATTACAAACAATAATATTCTAGATAATTGACTATACAGTACTTTTTATGTGCTTATTAGTAAACTATTATCCTAATGTTATTTATATGTTGCTTCCAGCCTGAAGAAAATTAAATGAATGAATAAACATATTAATTAATTCCCCAACTGAAAAGAAAGAGACAAAAAAATGCAAATATAATGTGAAACTAGAGCAAAGAATAAAAGAAAACAATAATAAAGCAGCTTGGCTTTACATCTAATCACATATTACTCAGTTTTACATGTAATCACATAAGGCCATATGGGTGCACAGTGTGCTGCATTAATTAAACCCCAGGGCACCGGCTGCCTGGCTCCTCTCCCTCTCTCACTCTCTCTCTCTCTCGCTTTCTCCCCTTGTCTGTCTCTCTCACACACCCACACAAACACACACACCCACACACGCACAATAGGATGTGGGAGTAGACAGATATATTACATATATTACATATGACTCGTAAATACAGATCTGTAATGAAGACATCACTAATGTATTTGAAACATATACAGTGACACAGGAAGTGGGAGAACTGAGGGTGCTGCATTGCCCCCCAGATTTTAGAATCATTTAACTGTGACTGCTAAAAAACAAAATCTGCACTTTAAAGTGAATGGATGCTCATTTTAGAGTTTGTTTTCTTGTTTTATTCAGTGTACTGTTGAAGTTAACGCTGCACTTACAGTGAGTTAAATCGCTTCCCTCACAAATGGCTGGACTGTGTCAGGGTGCATCATTAAAACACAGGCAGGTTAATAATGTCCTGAGCTTTGAATTCATTTTTCATCAACTATTATTTCTCCCACTCTGTTTGAGTGTTGAGTCTCATGTCTTGTGCCTGTGGGCATGACACAATCTGCACCAAATATCAGCAATATGATTGGCTGACACTCAACTCATTTACATAAAGTTTGTCCAGAATGAGATGAGCTTCAGTGATCTGAAGTGCCAGTTTTATGTGTGCATTGTCAACTCTTGCCACTGTACAGCATGTATTGACACATATATCACGTGACTATATGTATATATATATATATATATATATATATATATATATATATATATATATATATATATATATATATATATATACACACACACACACACACACACACACATTATTTTATGTAATAATATGTGCACACTTCCCATACTTATACACTATATTGCCAAATTCACTCACCCATCCAAATAATTGAATTCAGGTGTTCCAATCACTTCCATGGCATCAGGTGTATAAAACGCACCTAGGCATGCAGACTGTTTCTATAAACATTTGTGAAAGAATTACTTGCTCTCAAGAGCTCAGTGAATTCCAGCGTCAAACACTACAGACCGCCAAACTTCATGTGGCCTTCAGATTAGCTCAAGAGCAGCATAGAGAGCTTCATGGAATGGGTTTCCATGGCCGAGCAGCTGCATCCAAGCTGTACATCACCAAGCACAATGCAAAGCGTCAAAGCGGTGCAGTGGTATAAAGTGCTACCACTGGACCCTAGAGACGTGCTCTCTGGAGTGACGAATCATGCTTCTTCATTTGTCAACCCGATGAACGAGTCTGGGTTTGGTGGTTGGCAGGAGAATGGTACTTATCTGACTGCATTGTGCCAAGTGTAAAGTTTGGTGGAGGGGGGATTATGGTGTGGGGTTGACGGTCCTAATTTTACAGGAAATAACCCTTCAATTTTTATGTTAATTTTCTGGTTTTTTTGTTTTGTTTTTTTTAATCAAATACAAAATTATTTAAAATTACAGACAACATATGTAAATTAACAGCCCAACTGTTATTTTAAAGATTCTGCAAATAATGATAAATTACAAATTTTTTCTTATTTATTTATTTTTTTATTAATCTTTAAAATTTTTTACAGAGAAATTACTGTATTATTTATACAGCATTTTTCTGTTTTTCTACACTACATGCACATTTCTGGAAAAAGACAACAATTAATTGGAATAAAATTTAGGTCTATACTAACAATTTGTTTTTTCTTATCTGCTTAGTTTTTTGTATGATTATATATTCAAACTCTGTAATAGATAATAGATAAATTTGACGTTTCATTACATCATAGTCATACAGTACAAAGCTACACTGCTCTGAAGTTTGCAACTTTCAGGTATGTTGTGGCTCTGGCCACACCCAGCCAGTGATGTCATGGTGAGTTTGAGCACATATATGCCAATTCATCTGAACAAAAGTAAAATTAATGCTAAAGTCAGGAAAAACAAGGCACTGCAGTAGTCCAGGCAGGAAGTAGTAGAAGCAGGAATGATGAGCTCTAAGTCCTTTAGAACATTTACAGTTTACAGCGTTTAGCAGACGCTCTTATCCAGAGCGACTTACAAGAATTGCTTTGTCCAGCTAGAGAAAGTATCTTTGCTAGTTACCAATAGGTTAGAGAAAAAGACAGTCCTGAGCTCAGATACTGCTAGAAACAAGTCACTGTAGATACCCAGAAAAAAGGAACAGAGTTGAGCACAGAACTCTGTGCCGTACAATGCAATACAACACAATACAATACAATACCAGTAAACTACAATACACAGTGCTTTCAACAATACCAGTAAACTACAATACACAGTGCAATACAATAAAATATGAAATATGAACTGCAACATGCTAGAAAGTTTCAACCTCTAGGCATCAGTGAACTTTGACATGTGATTTAGTTTGAACTTGTTATCAGTTCCTGCTTGTTGATGGTAAAACTTGATTACACATTGCTGAAAAAACAATGATCACTGCACAACAAAGGGCTAAGAGAGGGTTAATATTTATAAATTCTAATATATCTTAAAAATAATTTCTATTAATTGTCTTACATTAAAACTAGAAAAAAATGAAAATGATATGATTTCCACACTCCGGAACTTGTGAGTAAAAAATATTATTAATACTTTTGCTCTTTTGCCTTCGTGAAGTCATCAACTTTACTTATGTAGCACTTTAAACACAACAAAGTTGATCCACAGTGCTCTACAGAGGAAATAGTGAACAGAAATGAGAAAAACACACATCTAACTATATTTATATACATATATACACACATACATACACACCTATAGGTATTAACAAAACTTTATCACACATTACTATTTTTTATTCATACACAGCAATAAAAGCCTTATTTCAACAATTAAATATAAACGAAATGCACATTTAATTTCTTTATTTTTTATTCATTTCAAAGTCATATTTTCCTACTGTTGCTATGCTACCATGCTGTAACAATTCCTATTGGCTGTCTCACTGCGTTCCTTTGAGCATGATTGGCTAATCTGACCGTCATCTAGGAAACTGGCCAATCACAGCTGAGTGCGCCCTTTACCGGTCAAATTTGAAAATCCATTAGAGCGGCTGAGTTTCTACAGCTTCCACCACTCGGATATTTTGCTTTAATTTCCGTTTTTTGTTTGGCAGCCGCTGCTACCAGTCATTTGACCATTTTTTTACAATATTTACTGTACACTGTTGTTTTTCAGGAGTTGGGCTCGGCCTCTTAGTTCTGCTGAAAGGAACTCTTAATGCTTCAGCAGACCAAGAGATTTTGGACAACTTCATGCAACTTCGTGGGAACAGTTTGGGGACAGCCCCTTTCTGTTCCAACATGACTGTGCACCACTGCACAAATGAAGATCCATGAAGACATGGGTGAGCGAGTTTGGTGTGGAAGAACTTGACTGAGTCTTGACCTCAACCCGATAGAACACCTTTGGGATGAATTAGAGCGGAGACTGTGAGCCAGGCCTTCTCGTCCAACATCAGTGTCTGACCTCACAAATGCGCTTTTGGAAGAATGGTCAAAAATTCCCATAATAAAACTCCTAAACCTTGTGGAAAGCCTTCACAGAAGAGTTGAAGCTGTGTATCTATATATACTTATAACATTGCAAATATTATACATATCATTACAGAACAATGCAATAAATTGTATATGGTTTAAATGAGCTTAAAGGTTATTATGTAATTTTACAAGTGCTTAATATGAACCTCCTCCATCCGTACGAACAACATTAACACCATAGTCAAATTCATCCCATACTCAATTGAGCATGTTGGGTGTCACTGCACTCACGGCTCTTTCAGTGCGATTTCAGAGATCATCAGAGTTGATGAACCAACGATGAACGCTCTGAGTTGTTGGAGGTTCACTGCCGACAAAAATCACATTGCACAGTTATGACGGATTCACTCTTATTAAGTGGAGAATGCAAAACGCTTTCTGCTCAGGGGTCTCCATCACCTCGCAGACTGAAGGGAGTTATGTTCCAGTGATAGTCAGATATTCTATAACCTCCTCTTTCAGTTAATATGTGATTGGTTCCTAAATCCCTCACGGTTGTAAAAATATTGCACTCTGAAATCGGATGAATCTTTTTGAATCACTATGTGCATATATGAGTGTGTGCGTATTTATATATTTCAGTGACCAGTATGAGAGAGTGAGAGAGCTGTCCTACAAATTTGAACACACCTGCTCCCTATGCACACCTGAGACCTAGTAACACTAACGAGTCACATGACATTTTGGAGGGAAAATGACAAGCAGTGCTCAATTTAGACATTTAGGGGTGTAGTCTCTTAGGGGTGTACTCAATTTTGTTGCCGGTGGTTTAGACATTAATGGCTGTATATTGAGTTATTTTGAGGGAAGAATAAATTTACACTGTTATATAAGCTGCACACAGACTACTTTTCATTGTCAGTGTCATTTTGTCAGTGTTGTCCCATGAAAAGATATACTTAAATATCTGCAGAAATGTGAGGGGTGTACTCACTTTTGTGATACACTGTATGTAAGTACCTGTATATACACCCCATTTCCAAAAAAGTTGGGATGTTGTGGAGAATGTAAATAAAACTAGGATGCAATGATGTGCAAATCATATACATCATATTTTTAAAGGGAAATACAACAAAGACAACATATCAAATGTTTAAACTGACAAATTTTATTGTTTTTTGAAAAATATTTGCCCATTACCACTGTGTTTCATCACTTCTTTTAATAACACTCTGTAAGTGTTCGGGAACTGGGGAGACGCTGCTGTAGTTTTGAAAGTTTAATGTTTTCCTGTTCTTGTTTGATACAGGATTTCAGCTGCTCATCAGTTCAGGAGCTCATTTGTCATATTTTTCATTTCATATTGCACTAAATGTTATCAGTAGTGACCGGTCTGGACTGCAGACAGGTCAGTTTAGCACCCGGACTCTTTTAATACGGAGCAATGCTGCTGTAATACATGCAGAATGTGGTTTGACATCGTCTGAAATAATCAAGGCCTTCCCTGAAAAAGACATTGTCTGGGTGGCAGCATACGTTGATAAAACATGTATATATCGTTTAGCATTAATGATGCATTCACAGATGAGCATGTCACCCATGCCATGTGCACTAATGCCCCCCTAAACCATCATGAATACTGGCTTTTGAACTGTGCACTGATAACAAGCTCTTTAGCCCGGAGGACAAATTGTCCATGATTTCCAAAAAATTTCAAATGTTGATTCGTTGGACCACAGGACACTTTTCCACTTCCCCTTAGTCCATTTTAAATGAGCTCAGGCCCAGAGAAGGCGGCAGCATTTCTGGATCTTGTTTATATTTGGTTTCTTCTTTAGTTTTAGAGTTTTAACTTGCCTTTATGGATGCAGAGATGAACTGTTTTCACAGACAGTGGTTTTCAGAAGTATTTCTGAGCCCATGCAGTGATTTCCACTACAGAATCATGTCTGTTTTTAATGCAGTACTGCCTGAGGGCTCAAAGATCACAGCCAGCAAATACTGGTTTTTGGTCTTGTCCCTTACATACAGAGATTTTTCCAGATTCTCTGAATCTTTTAATGATATTATGTACTGGAGACGATGAAAAGCAGAAGTTCTTTGCTATTTTATGTTGAGAAATGTTTTTCTTGAATTGTTGCCCTATATGATGGTGCAGTCTTTCACAGTGTGAACCCCTCTACATCATCATACTTCTGAAAGACTCCGCCTCTCTGAGATGCTCTTTTATACCCAGTCATGTTACTGACTTACTGCCAGTCAACCACCAGGGTTTTTTTTTAGCAGTACACAATTTTACTAGCCTTTTGTTGCCCCTGTCCCAACTTTTTCAGAGTGTTGTTGGCATCAAATTCAAAATAGACATATATTTTTCAAAAAAAGAATACAATTTCTCCATTTCAACATTTGATGTGTTGCCTTTGTACTGTTTTCAATAAAATAGTGTTTAAATGATTTGCACATCATTGCAATTTGTTTTTATTTACATTCTGCACAGTGTCCCAACTTTTTTGGAAATGGGGTTGTAATATACACACATACATACACACATATATATATATATATATATATATATATATATATATATATATATATATATATACACACATATATACACACACACACACACACACACACATATTATATATATATATATATATATATATATATATATATATATATAATCTACACCTAAACCTCTAAACGTCATCTTAACCCCAGCACATGGAGCATAAAATTCTATTCTCTGACACGTCACTCACTACAAAGTTCCAAACTGCCTCTGGAAGCCTCATCAGCACAAGAACTGTGCATCAGCAACTTGAAATGGGTTTCCATGGTCATTTACACAAGCCTGGCAGTCTGCTGAGGGAATCTGGGTTTGATGGATGCCAGGAGAACACTATTTACAGGAACACATAGTGCCAACTGTAAATTTTGGTGGAGGAGGGATAATGATCTGGGGCTGTTTTCTGTTTTGGGCTCTGCACTTTAGTTCTAGTGAAGAGTAATGTTGATGCTACAATATATAAAGATGTTTTACACAATTACATGCTTCCAACTTTGTGGTAACTGTTTGGGGAAGGGCCTTCCCTGTTCCAGCATGACTGTGCCCCTGTGCGCCATGCTGAGCTTCATGGTTTGATAATTTTGTTGTGGCCTGCACAGAGCTCTGACCTCAACCTCACTGAATTGGAACATTGATGGTTAGCCAGGCCTTCTCATCCTACATCAGTGCCTAACCTCACAAATGCTCTTTTAACTAAATGGAAACGAATTCCCACACTCCAATCTGTATCTGCTAACAATGCAGCTCCGTAGAGTACATGTCTATCTTTTGATGAATCTACTTACATATCTGTTCATCCTTGTGTCAAAACGTCTGAACACATTTAACATATTTGTTATTCATCTTTATCAGCTGAGCCTGTGTTTCTGTAATGAGGCTGAATAAATGATCACTCTCAGAATGATTGCTGTGAACAGAGTGTCAGAAGTGCATGAAACAATTAGAATCCTTAGATATGGCTGTTTATTCTTATACATGCACCATCTGTTCATTACTACAGTGTATTCTGTTCTCACTGCTTATAATTACAGAAAGAAACTAGTTGAAAGAACTTAATCCCCTCAAGGAACTTTGGGTTCTGCATACATTAGGAATACTCAGAAGGTTTTGGCGATTCACCTTTAACATAGTTTAAGACTATGAGTCTGAACAATTGAGTAAACTTTACAAATGGGCTTTTATAGTGTGGGAGGCTTAGAAAGAATACATTTACTTACATGCAGCATCAGGAAAGGAAGGCAGTAAAATGCATGAGACCGTATACAGTTCATTATCTGAGTTACGCCAAGTCATTAGCGCAGTTCTGGAGGGATGCAGCACAGTGGTTAAATGAGTTCCTCTGCTTTAACACCTGATCTCACCAAGCCTTGATAAGTAGCTTATGAGCTGTAGCAGGTTGTTGGAAGGGTATAAATTGTTTCTTGTTAGCTTTGGTAGCAATAAAACACTATAGAATATATTGTCTTTGAAGTTTCAGTTTAGGAAAAGCTTCTTTTTGGGTGCTCATGGTGCAGCATAAATAAATGAATCAACAAACAAATAAATAAAACCTTATCTGTAACAGGGAGCGAGGTGGTGGACGCAAATGGTCAAGACGGTCCAGGTTCAAAAAGCCAACACAGAGAGATTGGGGTTCAGACATGACAAACAGCAGAATGCAACAGAACCAACAACACAGCAGATAACAAACAAAGCAAACAACAGAGACCAATACAATCAAACAAAGACCAGCAAAGACAAGGGGCAAACACAGGGCTTAAATACACATGGAAAATGAGGGACAGGTGGAAAACAGGTGGAGACAATCAGGGGCGGAGTCATGAAAGAGGGGGCTAAACCAAAACAAACGCACATGGACAGGACTGGGAGGGGCCAATCGTGACACTGTCCTCCAAATTTGTTTTCTTTACTTCCGAAACCAATTTTAAAAAAGCAATTCTTCATCTAATTTCAAATTGTCTATTAATTTACACAATAAGCTACATCACAGCAACACAATTACTGCCAAAATGAAACTAAATGTTTATTTACTTGCTCTGTTTATGTGGAAATGATATGTACAATTGAATGAAGCTAATTCAATGCATTTTGTTTGTCAGAGTTCGTGTGCGCTTGTAATCCATGGCTTGATCTCAAGGGGATCTAAAATGGGTTAGAGTGACCTTGTGTGCCGCTGGTCACACATGAATGTGAATAGTGTCAGATGTTGGCTGATGAAGTGGAAAACAGTAATGGTCAAACCTAAACACCAGCAAAGGCTCTTTAATGTACAGGTCAGTGTTGCTAATGAAGCAACAAGACAAGAGGTTTATGTTGCTAATGAAGCTATATTCTCTTGGCTTTCAACGTAACCAAAGAGCTAAAAATTTTGACTTGTCCATGTCAGTTTTACAGCCTATAAGCAAAAAAATTCTATTTAATCTGATGAAAAACTGTTTTTGTCAATATATCCATGTTTTATCAGTTTTAAATATGACATTTTGTATGGTTATGAAATGTCAGGTTAGATTGGGTATGGCTTTTTAGGCAGCATCACACTGCCTTAGAACTGCAGCAAGCATCTGTGACTGAACCATCTCCAAACTTTATACTGTGCGGGACTTCTCAGTTTTTCACTGAGGTCTGAAGATTTCAGCTTCTGCCTCTCTTCACCATTAATGAATAGCTTAGCTTTTTTGGGTATAGCTTGAGGCAGCTTTCTGTTTGAGCTGTGATATACACTAAGCGAAGTGTGATGGGGATATGATTTTGGTGAAGCCATTAAAGCCATGTTACCCAACATGTTCCTCACTGTCTCACAGACAGTTCCTCACTGTGTTGTGAGTTAGTTTGGAGAAAAAATGTGGACAGTCTTGGGGGCTGGGTTGTCACCACAAGCTGTCCAGACTATAGAACTTTATAACTGGCTGGTTGTGCATTGCTGATGATTGGAAGCTCATTTCAGATTCTAATAATCAGCATTCTGGGTCCAGGGCTTTGTCTCACAATGCAAGGTTTAGCGTTTACCCAGATAACTTTAAGATTAGTTCAAGTTAATCCTGGTGGTAGAGTAGACAGTGTTGCATTTGTACTGTTATAAATGCTTTGCTTTCTACATGTTTAAGTAGCATGATTTCTTTTTTCCTTCTTTAGTGTCTCTTCCTCATGTATCATGTGATTGGCTGTTCGTTATAAATGTCAATTTTAAAGGACAGCCTGAGTAACTAAAGCTGAATTAACTGAGAAAGTTGTTAACTGGTGTTTTAAAATGAGTTAAAAGCATCTGTGTCTTTTAGGTCATGTAAAACTGAAAGTCAGAAAGCCTGTCCGGCTTAATGTTAATACAGGACAAAAAAAACATACTTTTCTCTTTTGTCCTTCATTTTTATTTTTGGCTCCAGACATGTACTTTTTTTGAGCTATGATTAAGCCATTGCTCTTTTCCCCTCACTCAAGCACAGTATAATGGTAGAGTTAATATAATAACCCAGAAGTTGTTGGGGGCACCTTGGCAGTCATGGGGCCCTAAGCAACTGCTAATTTCGCTTATTAGGTAGAGCTAGGACTGATGAGGGGGGAGAGAGAGGAATCTTAATCTTGTGTTAATATTCTGTAAATTCTGTTCAACCTCACAAATACAAAGGAATACATTTTGTGACCAGAGCATGGACAGATCACTTAGATGTCAGATTATTTATACACTGGCATACATTTGTTCAACCTGCCTGTCTTATTCTCTCCTTCTCTGTCCCTTGCTCTCTTTCTCTCCCTTTTCCTTGTAATCAACAGAGCCAGGGAGGCTTGAGAGTGAAATTCTCTGTATAATGCATTCACATATGTGCTACACATATATAAGTGCTCCGTGGGGGGTAAATACCACAATCACAATGTCTGTCTACATGTGTAGGCACTAACTATGCAAGCACAAAAGCGCCACTCTACATGCAGAAGCCTGTAACCATGCAGGGCAAGGTCAACAGAGCACTCTAAACGTATACGACCCTCAGCTGAGTGTGTTCCCTCTTATTGTTAACATCATTGCTTTTTACCTGAACATCTGAGCATAATGTGGAACAGGCTGTGAAAGAGTCAGTGCTTCTTGAATAATATAGTGTATAACTGGCATTGGGTCACCTGGACATGGTCATTAATATGGTTTTCACCTTTGCTGCTATAACAGCCCGAAGTCAAGTGAAAATCTATTTCTGTAGCTTTTTTCTTACAACAGGCATTTTCACAAAGCAGCTTTACAGAAAAACCAGTTCCAAGCATCACAGTAGCAAGCCAAGGGCAACAGTGGCAAGAAAACTGCTAAGGAAGAAACATTGAGAGGACCTGACTCAAAAGAGGAACGCTTCCTCCTCTGGTCAACACCAGATAGCAAAACAATCACGACAAAAGCAATATAAAAAGAAAATGGTTTAATTATGTAACAGGTAAAATTAATATATAATAGTGAATATAGAGAAAAATAAATAAAAAACCTGGAGGGAAAGGCTTTTGTAACATAACTGTGGGGAACCACGACAACATTCATGAGATGTTGGCCAATCAAGCCTGGCAGAAGGTCGGCTTGATTTGTGCAAGGGGGCATAGTCTAAAACAGGAAAGGACCTTCCTTAAATTGTTGCTACAAAGTTGTAAGCACACAGTTCTTTCAAATTTAACTGTATGCTGTTGTATTAAGGTTTCCCCTCACTGGAACTAAGGCTCAGACTGATTTATGTCTCAAATCAGATCTTTTGAGATGACTGTCTATACTGTTAATTGCAAGTGATCAGATTGGATTTCTGTGTTCAGACATCACCAGTTTATCTGCATGGGTTGTTGTGTTAACGGCATCATCATCAGTAGCTACATAGCTATGCTGGTGACGTGGATTATACACAGCACAAAAAACACTCAGCTTTTCAGCCCACAGACAAGTTTAGCTCAGCTCAGCTCAGGTCTCCGTCCGTCCCCTTCTCTCTCTGGGCTCTGCTCCCTACTGAGGAAAGAGATGGCTATACGTAGGCTGACAGAAACAAGACACAGGTGAATATCATCAGCTACTTAGCCCGCTGGTTCAGCTTGACCAGCTTGACCAGCTCTCCAAGGGGCAGTCGTGGGCTGGAGGTTAGGGATCTGGCCCTGTGTCCTTGAGCAAGACACCTAACCCCCAATTGCTCCCCGGGCGCCGTGGATAGGGCTGCCCACCGCTCCGGGCAAGTGTGTTCACTGCCCCCTAGTGTGTGTGTGGTGATTCACTTGCATGGATGGGTTAAATGTGGAGATGGAATTTCCCCGGTTGTGGGATCAAAACAGTATCACTTAATCACTTAACTTAATCCTGCATTTGACGCTTGGCCACGCCCCCTTCTCCACACCCTCCAAACTCTTCAAAATGATCTGGCATAAGCGTAAATCTTTGGTGCTTTTCTTGAATCCCAGCACTTGTGTCACTCTGGATTTGATATTGATGTTGTTTGCCGCATTACGAATGACACAAAAGACACTTTGAAATCTGATATGGGCAGCCAGAGCATCCAGACTGAGATCCATCCATCCATCCATTTTCCAAGCCGCTTCTCCGTCAGGGTCGCGGGGGGTGGGGTGCTGGAGCCTATCCCAGCAGTCATCGGGCGGAAGGCAGGATAAACCCTGAACAGGTCGCCAAATCTGCCTGCAAACGCATTTCAAACCACCTCCAAATGTGATTCGAATCTGATTTGCAAAAATCGGATTTCACATGGTGTCTGCTAAATCCAGATGTGTTTGGACTGCCAGATGTTGAAGGAGTCCAAAGGTGGCATGCTTTACACCACTCTGGGCAACTCATTGTGAAGGGTGATCTTAATTTTATGTGCAGCTGCTCAGCCAAGAAAGCTTAATCCATGAAGTTCCAAACAAACAGTCCTTGTGATGAAATTGCTACCAGAAGGTTGAAACTCAGCAGTGAGTGATACAACCAACGACAGACATTGTACATGCTATGGGCTTTAACACATCCTGTTCTGTAATTTGTGGAGCCTACTACTTGGCTAAGTTTCCACCTCACCATAATAATACATACAGTTGACAAGGGCAGCTCGAGCAGGCAGAATGTTGATGAACTGACTTGGTGGCATCCTATGACAGTGCCACATTCAAAGTCACTGAGCTCTTTAGTTCAGCTCATTCCACTGCCACTGTTTGTATAGGGAGATTTCACAGTTGTATGCTTGATTTTATGCCTGCATTAGCAATGGGCATGGCCAAAATTGTAAAACCCACTGATGAGAGATGTTTTCTATAATGAAGGATAACTTTATGATTAGGTATTTAGTTTGTGCAATACTTATTGGGGGGATAAAAACTTCCATTACTTGTTAGTTACATTAGTCTTACTAGAGAGAGGCATGGCAGCCAGTCAGAACAGAGAGTCATTTATATATATCAGGCACAAACTATTTAAATCTACAAGACAATGTTCATATAAAATGAATGACAGTTTTTGGTACATAAAACCACTACATAAGGGACCTCAGGGATAAAAGTAAAATACTACAAAAACGTAGGATATGGACTTTTTCACAGACAAAGGCTTGAATGTTTTCTCTTAGCTGTGGGGCGGTCCCTTTCATGTCTAGGCTGGAGGTCTATCAGTTCTGAGACATCAAACACACACACACACAGCCAAAGGGCACAGTGTGGGAAATCTGCCGTAAGCCGCCTGTAGGGGATGTCTGAGTGTTGGGCATATGTAAGAGTTAGTGTTAGGAAAATCAGTTACTCTATAACACTATGAGGACATGAAGACACAGACAGACAGACAGACAGACAGACAGAGAGAGAGAGAGAGGGAGAGAGATGGTAAACATGTTCAGATGCTAAACCTGACCTTCATGCAGTTCTTAAACTCTGGGTGAAGCAAGATGTTGAGAACAAAAAGCTGTATATCAAGACAGTTAATTTAAAAGATTACAGATTTTAAAAACATGTCTCTATACTCATTAAAGCTGCACTACTACATAAGATTTGGAGACCTCTCTGGTGACAATGTGCAATTGCAACCAACATGCTGAAAAATATATTGTAACGCCGGGTTGTGCTTTGAAGCCTTTCACCAAGCAGATAAATCTGATGATTATGAGCTGCTGAAAAAGCATTCAAAGAGAACTCAAGTCAAAACATGTGAGGAATGTGAGTAAATAGTCTACTATTATCATTGTATCGTCATCAGTATAATGATTATTTTGCATTTGAGACCTAAACATTGAGTGTGTGATGGTAATATCAGGCATCAGAATGAATATGTTATTAAAATAATACAGATGATTTCCAATAACTATATAGCATTTAAACTCCAATCACTTTATCAAAGTTTCACCTGTTTTGAGTATATGTCAGTACATGTGAGTATATACAGTGCCCTCCATAATTATTGGCACCCCTGGTTAAGATGTGTTCTTTAGCTTCTAATAAATTGAGGGTTTCTTTAAATAATATAGGACCACGATGGAAAAAAGAGCAAAATCCAACCTTTATCTCAAGTGCATTTATTCAGTAGGAAAAAAATCCCACATTAAGAAATAATTGTTTAACATCAAATAATGTGTGCCACAATTATTAGCACCCCTGATGTTAATACTTTGTACAACCCCCCTTTGCCAACAAAACAGCACCTAATCTTCTCCTATAATGTTTCACAAGATGGGAGAACACAGAAAGAGGTATCTTCGACCATTCCTCTTTGCACAATCTCTCTAAATCATCCAGCGACCTGGGTCCTCTCCTCTGCACTCTCCTCTTCAGCTCACCCCACAGGTTTTCAATGGGGTTAAGGTCTGGGGACTGAGATGGCCATGGGAGGAGCTTGATTCTGTGTGTGGTCAACCATTTCTGTGTAGATCTTGCCATATGTTTAGGGTCATTATCTTGCTGAAAGACCCAGTGACGACCCATCTTCAGCTTTCGGGCAGAAGCCACCAGATTTTGTTTTAAAATGTCCTGGTATTTCAAAGCATTCATGATGCCATGCACCCTAACAAGGTTCCCTGGGCCTTTGGAAGAAAAGCAGGCCCACAGCATCACTGATCCTCCCCCGTATTTCACAGTGGGCATGAGGTGCTTTTCTGCATACTCAGCTCTTGTGTTACGCCAGACCCACTTACAGCATTTGTTGCCAAAAAGCTCTATCTTTGTTTCATCTGACCAAAGCACACGGTCCCAGTTGAAGTCCCAGTACTGCTTAGCAAACTCCAAACGTTTACGTTTATGATTGTGAGTGAGAAAAGGTTTTTTCCGTGCATGCCTCCCAAACAGCTTGTTGGCGTGTAGATAGCGTCTGATGGTTGTTTTGGAGACTTCGTGACCCCAAGATGCTACCATTTGTTGCAGTTCCGTAACAGTGAGCTTTGGAGAACTTTTTATTTCTCTTATCATCCTCCTCACTGTGCGTGGTGGCAAAATAAACTTGCGTCCTCGTCCAGACTTGTTTACCACTGTTCCAGTTGTTTTAAACTTCTTAATAATTCCTCTGACAGTAGATACGGACAGGTGTAGGTGAGTGGCTATTTTCTTGTAGCCATTGCCTGACCTGTGAAGGTCAACACACATCTGCCTTACTTGAATGCTATGTTCCTTTGTCTTTCCCATGTTGAAGAGAAATGGCCTCTGTGTCACGTCATAATTATACCCCAGGGAAACAGGAAGTTGTGAATTGCTAATTAAATGTTCCTACATACTTTGATTAACTTCGTAAACTACTGTAGAAGTGACAGAAATTCTTTAATTACATTTATTTCCTAAGAATTGTTAGGGGTGCCAATAATTGTGGAACAGGTGATTTTATGAAGAAAAATTATTTCTTAGTCAGGGATTTTATCTTCCCCCTAAAACTCTACTTGAGTTAAAGGTTACATTTTTCTACAATTTTCAGTATGACAGTATGTTTCCACAATAAAAACTGAATTTATTTTAAGGCTTTTGACACATCTTAACCAGGGGTGCCAATAATTATGGAGGGCACTGTATTTGTGTCAAATATTTTGTGATTGATTGGTCAGCTTTCCTGGAGTGCACTGTGGCTATGAATAACACAAGATAATGTGATAACATAAGATAATGTAATAAGTAATTATCCCTTTGCTCACCAGTACAGTGCCAACAATAAATTCATAATTAATTGTAAAAAGTCTTAATTGTCTTTTTGTCTAACATGTAAACAACATAAATAACTTGTCTTCAACACAAGAGAGTAGTGAGACAGTTAATTAGTGTCACCTATCTATCATGCTACACATGGGCATGTAATTAATTTATTAGCTTAGAAAGAGCATGACACTGGACTAGTGAGCTGAAATTATTATTATTATTCTTCTTGTTGGTTTAGCTGTTGAAAGGTTGTTTGATGGTGAGAGAAAGTTGACTTTTTTGAAGGATAATGACACATTGATCTGAACCTATAGTGTAAACCACCACCTATTAATGGCTAAAATCAGGGTTGAAGTCATGTACTGTAACTCGCTTTGGTGTAAGCTGCGCGTGGTAGTAGCTCAGACACTGTAATACACACAATAACACACCACCACCTTGTCTGCATCACTGCAGTGCTGCAAATGACCCAACACCAAAATAATATGACATCTGTGGTCTATAGCTCTTGTTAGCTGTGCTACATATTATATTCTCTCTGCCCTCTCTGGAAAAGGCTAATAGCTCACAAGATGACTACGCTAACAAGATACTAGGCTAACCAGCTCCAACAGTAAAACATAACAGGTTTTAAATTAAATTCTGAACTATAAAATCACAAAACATAAAAACTGTTAAGTGGCTGTTACCAGCTTGAAATGTCTATGTTTAGCTAAATTATCCATCAAACACCCACTGGCTAGCTTGGGGCTAATACAGCAAACCTTATAGAGAAAATAGCCTTGTTGTAGCCAAAGTGTTATTTATGTGACCAATCTGGCTCTCAGAGTAAGCAAAATTATAAAATTATTGTTAAAATAAATGGAACATCCTACACTTTTTACATAAATACAGCTGTTTTGGTCCATAAACACACAAAAGCAAGCTGGGTTTAGCAGGTTGTTATGTTCTGTAATGTGTCATGGCACAATTTATAATGCAAGCTTCTGAACATTGCAGCAAGGGGCACTATAGCACCAGCCAAGCCTGGCCAAGCTGTCTCATTCCTTCAGTGTGTTTTCATCCAGTCAGCTGTCAGGACAGACAGTCATTTAATCTGAATCTCTAATCTTACTCTCTTGAAGAACTTGCTCACTCCTATGATACAACATTGTGTCTTCATATAGAACAAATAACGCAGCACATTTGTGGCTATGGCAATAACAGTAGAGTACTGAGTGTTTTAACTGCCATATAATAACATAAGAACACGTCTGCTCAGAAGGTCTGTGTGTTTGCAAAGCACTGGACAGGCATTGTCATTTGAATTTGCCTTTTGGCACTGGCCTAAGTTTGCTATCAGCATCTTTCAGTAAAGGTTGCAGATTATGTGTTAGTTCACAACATCTGATCTGTTTACAGGAACATAACTGTATAACTGTCTAACAAACTATGCACAATTAATGAGAGGGAATGGGAAAGGTGACAAGAAGTGCTATTACAGAACTGGAGGCAATTCCAATATGTTATTTTTCCCAGACTACTGTTCTGTATGGGATTAGGATTAAGGAAAGCTTGTGTTTTGAGCTCTTTTTATTTCAAAATCACAGTTTGAAACAGTGTAATTTTCAAATCACAAGAGCTGCAATCTTAATTATATCCTAATTGTCTTGACAAGCATTGTTGGTGCATTGTGGATCGGGTGGTGGCCGAAGGCAGGGGCTTTGGCGTTCCGATCCTCGGCTACTGAAACTGGCTCTTGGAACATGGAACGTTACCTCTCTGGCAAGGAAAGAGAACAAGCTAGTGTATGAGGCTGAGAGATACCAACTAGTTATAGTTGGGCTCACCTCAACACATGGCAGGGGCTCTGGAACAGACTCTCTCAAGAGGGGTTGGACTTTATTCCATTCTGGGGTTGTCCAGGGTGAGAGGCATCGGGCAGGAGTGGGCTTACTCATGTCTCCCCGGCTCAGCCCTTTTGTTGATCAACTTCGTAGGGTGTGTTCCAAATATGGGGGGATCACACTTCTCAGGCTACCTGGTAAGGTCTATGCAGGGGAACTGGAGAAGAGAATCCGACCGATAGTTGAATCTCAGATACAAAAGGAACAATGTTGGTCTCGCCCAGGTCGTGGAACACTGGACCAGCTTTTTACCCTCACCAGGGTCCTGAAGGGTGTGTGGGAGTTTGCCCAACCAGTCTACATGTATTTTGTGGATTTGGAGAAGGCATTCGACTGCGTCCCTCGGGGGATCCTGTGGGGAGTGCTCCGGGAGTACAGGGTGAGGGGCTCGTTGTTACGGGCCATTCAGTCCCTGTACAAACAGAGCAGGAGATTGGTTTGTATAGCCAGCAGTAAGTCAGACTGGTTTCCAGTCAGGGTTGGACTCCACCAGGACTGTCCGTTGTCACCGATTCTGTTCACAACTTTTATGGACAGTATTTCTTGGAACAGTCAAGTGGCAGAGGGTGTCCAATATGGTGACCTCAGGATTTCATGTCTGCTTTTTGCAGATGATGTGGTCCTGTTGGCATCATCAGGCCGGGACCTCCAGCTCTCTCTGGACCAGTTTGCAGCCGAGTGTGAAGCGGCTGGGACGAAATCAGCACCTCTAAATCTGAGACCATGGTCGTCACTTGGATAAGGGTGGAATGCTCTGTCCAGGTAGGGAGCGAATTCTTGCCCCTAGTGGAGGAGTTTAAATATCTTGGGATTTTGTTCATGAGTGAAAGAAGAATGGAGTGAGAGGTTGACAGGTGGATTGGCGTGGCGTCTGCAGTAATGTGGACCCTAAACCGGTCCGTCATGGTGAAGAGAGAGCTGAGCCAGAAGGTGAAGCTTTCAATTTACTGATCAATCTACGTTCCGACTCTCACCTATGGTCACGAGCTTTGGGTAGTGGCCGAAATGAACCTTCTCGGGCATCTGGTAAGGATGGCCTCTGGACGCCTCTCTAGGGAGGTGTTCCAGACATGTCCGATTGGGAGGAGACCCCAGGGAAGACCCAGGACACGTTGGAGGGATTATATCTCTCGACTGTCTTGGGAACGCCTCGGTATCCCTCCGGAAGAGCTGGAGGAGGTGGCAGGGGAGAGGGAGGCCTGGGCCTCTTAGCTTAGGCTGCTGCCCCCGCGACCCGGACTCAGATAAGCGGTGGAGGATGGATGGATGGATGTCTTGACAAGCGTTTGTTTGGGAAATTTAACCGAATAATGCAGAGCTTACAAGCAGGCAGTCTAGTACATTACATTCAGTGTTAAAGCCTCAAGACCAAAAAAATTAATGTGTTTGTCTTCTTGGTGAAAAAAGATGTGGAGATTAATTAATAGAAAATAATGGCATTTAAATCATAACAACAACACTGATCAAAATCACAACTAGATATTTTCCCCAAATCATTTAGTTTGCTGGAATGACTATTTCAACGTCAATAATTAAGTTGACTCATGTTTTGCTGAGCCTAGATTCCACTAATATTGTGAGACTTCTATTTTGAAAGATTTTAAAAATCTAAACCTGTGTATCTGATTAACCAATCTAGGGATGGATCAATTACCAGGACTGCCAGGGCCTGGACTGCCAGGGCTCAGACCACAAGGCCCATGGGGGCTCAAATACTACAATCCACTGCAGATGAATGACTAGCTCTTCACTGCAAAAACGATATATTATGGACATTTCTTTAGGTTTTTCATATGATAAATTATTCAAATACCTCGTTCCACTGGCAGATCATTTTGTTTGCTTCAAGCATTATTTATTAAAATAAGCAAAATTATTGGTATTATTTCTTTAAGCAACTGAAATAATCTGGCAATGGAATGAATGAACTCCATGATCTCCCTAAATCAACTCACTTAAAAGATATAATAAAATCTACATTATTGGGTTGAATAATCATGCAATTTTCTCACAACAAACAATAATGAGAAACATTAGATTGAATAGATGTTTTCCCTTGGCCGGATATCATTCTTTGTCATGCTGAATATGTACAAAAGACTAAATGAAAGAGATTTCAGAAAAGCTCAGGGACTTTTATGCTCAATGTTTTCCTCTCTTTATCTTCAGCTCCTCCCTCTCCTCACATTCTCACCTGCTTGAGTTTTACTATTCAAGTCTCTCTTTCGTTTGCCTTTCTGTTCATTCTCATTCTCTTATTCATTCTCTTTCTCTGCCCTTCTCATCACATCTCCTCTGTTTTGCATGACATTTTCTACCCAGAATTATTCACACACCAAATCCCTGACCCTGCTGCAGCGTCTATGTTTGACCCCTCCTGTTTGCTGTAAGTCTTAAGCGTCTGGGATTCATGCAGCTCACCAGCAGACACATTGGGACCAGTGTGGCAGCAACTGGGTCACAGGCAAGAGGGCTGAAAGACGGGTCACTGTTTGTCCAGCTGTGTCACCCACGATGGCTAGAAGAAGAGGTTGTAGAGGGAGAAGTTCCACAACGCTGTTTGAATCAAACAGGACAAAGCCAAAAGATGGGGCCAATTCAATAACTGTGGACGATAGCAGCTGGAAGAAGTGCACAAGATTGTGTGAGATGGGAAAAAAAGAAGAGGTTTAACTTGGCTGGAATGATCAACGGCATTCTGGACTTACAGAAAAAAAAACAAGAAAAAATAAGAACAGAAAAAAAAATCTTCTCCAAAAGTCTTTGGGTTTACTCTGTAGGCCACGGCATCACAGAGAAAATCACATTTCAGCTTTATAAATTTATGAGGTGCATGACTGAATAAAACCACTTAAAATAATTTATTTTAACCATCCTGGGCTGGGTTGAAAACATGAATCTAAGGGTTAGATTTGGACATTTTAGGAAGCAGAGGCTCAAGGAATTTAATGAATTCTCAGCATATAGCAGAGACTCGTCACATTTCAGAGAAAATCAAATGTAGTTAAGATTAAGACTGTCCCAAGACAGCCTGAAATACTAGCTTTACTGCCATTAAACTAGGATTTGAAACTTCATCCCCAGCATACAGTACTGTGCAAAAGTCAGAGAGCACTTTTAATTTATTTCATTTCCAGTGAAAATAGCCATTAAGTATACGTTGTTTTATTTCAGGATATATTTCTGAGGGGATTAAATAAATAAGGACTCCAACAATATATACAGAAAACATGCTGGTGAGAAGTGGAAAATGATGGAACTTTAGAGGTGTTGAAAGCAAGTCTCCTGAAAAGATTTGAAGCTGTGATACATACAGTTTCTGTGAAGTACATGTTTTCATCTTTTTTGCAGACACTCAAAACTGAATAACTTGTACTTGGCTGTTTTGTTTGGAAATGAAATAAATGAATGGTGTTCTGACTTTTGCACAGTAATCTATTGTGTTAATGTTACAAACTATGCTAACTATACAAAAACCAGCAAACAAGAATCAGCAAGAGCTCCACAGAGTTGGCATAAATTCAATATTGAACATTTAATTTAGCAAGTTTGCCAACATTATACTTGTTTCTTCTGTAGATTATTGGTGCAGCACTGTGGTGACTGGTGCAACAGGGTCAGGTCAGAGTTAACAGTGTTAAGTGAACTCCTCATGTTGTCAGTACTGCACCAGCAACCCTTGTAGAACATGAGCTGACCTACTGCATCTATTCACATGGCGAGACTGAGCACTGCCATCCAAAATGGATCTGGAAGATATGCCATATGTAACACACTTATTATACACCTTAACCAAGATGGTCAGGGGGCAGATGGGCAGGGGCTCAAGCCCAGAGACATGTCTAACTAAGATGTCTAACTAAGATCCATCCATCCATTTTCTAAGCCGCTTCGCCGTCAGGGTCGCGGGGTGGAAGGCAGCATACGCCCTGGACATGCAAACTCCACACAGAGAGGACCCTGATCACCCGGCCAGGGAATCGAACCCAGGCCCTCCTTGCTGGGTGGCGACAGCGCTACCCACCACGCCACCGTGCCACCCAGCCCTGATAAACTGAGTTTACTGTCTAAGGCTACATATACACCGCAGGTAAAAGTGGCCCAAATCTGATCTTATGTGCCACAGACAGCAATAAAAACAAGAACCTGACATTTAAGTTCAGATTTGGGACACTTCCATAAGTGGTACTGATTATCTGATACATATCCGGTATGCGGTAACGCGACTCTGAACAGCCAGATCAGAATTCAAACAATTCATCATAAACATTCATCATAATTTACACATGGCCACAGAAAAACATGTCTCAGCGTCAAAGAAAAGTTGAAAGACTAAAAGCAAAAATTAAAACAGAAAGAATGAAAAAGCAAAAGCAGCTGGTCGCCACTGCACGTTCACATGAGCATTAACTTTAGGCTAGTTCAGGGGTCAGCAACATGCAACTCTTATAGTGTCCTGTTGCGGCTTGAACAATAAATGGTCTTACATGCTGTAATTTATAACTGCTAATTTACCCTGAAATTTGGCGAACAGACGGCTGGTCACATAGCAATGCAGACAACAGTCTCACATGGCTAGTAGCTAACAAAAAAAGGCAAAGATAAAGACTTCAGACAAACATGGACAATTTGGAGATAAATTGACTTATTTGCTTTTATTATTTGACTTTAAGTTATTTATTATTTAACACTCCAGCTGTTGACTTGTTTCATCTGCAACGAGAAACTGTCAAACACCGTTTCCATTCCACCTAAATGGTCCAGCAATAACATTCTGGCACCTCAGACACCGTTTAAGGGGGAACAGTAAACTTCGAACAAGAAGTTGGTGAATGAGAAGCTCACTTCTGCCTCATAAAAAGTCAAATATTGAGAGAAACTATTCTGCTTTTGAGGAAAAGCAGAGCAAAGTAAGTCTGCATTTTCGTTTATATTTTTTAGCCTATACTGGTACATTACCATATACTGATACATATTTACAGCCAACATGGCCAAACGGACATATAATGTTATGGTTGCTGAGGGTGGTTTAATTTTTGTTGAAAGGACAAAACGAGTTGCCGACCTCTGAGCTAGTGGCTGTTATTGCTGACTCTATTTTAATTGTTTACCTCTGGATGAGATGGCAAAAGAAACATTGCTCTTTTGTGCATGCAGGTCAGTCCAGGGATGTTCAGAGTAAAGTCAGTTGTAGGTCACATTAAAAAGATTGTAATCAGCCTAACAACAAAAAAGTTTAGATTTGGTGAGAAAATCAGATTTGGGCCAGTTTTACCTGCTGTGTGAACATAGGCTTAAGTTTGCTTAACTAAACTTTGTCAATCTATGCTGTGATCAAATCTGTTAACATGTATGGTGACTTTACTGTAGCTCTGTTCTCAGAATATTTACATTTGTTCACTGGATTATGTGTAAATGAAGCTCTCTAGAAAGCTTGATGGCTTGGTATGTATTTGTTGTACGTGTAACTACATGTGGCTCGATTATTAATTAAAGTCAGTAATAGCTGAAACAGTAATAGCTATGTAAACTGAACAGTTTCAATAGTGTCCAGTATAATGCTTGAAGAGTAGAAGAAGGAAAAGAGTGCGTGAGTGATGTGGTAGACAGGTAAGAGTGTGTGCAGAGGAAAGAGTGGGTGGTTGTAGTTGGCTGAGGAAATCGATTGATTCTGAAGTCAATAATTTCAGAGACACCCCCAACCTTCCCCTCACCTTTTTTTCTTCCCTCTTTCTCTCCTCTTCTTCTCTCCGTCATTCTTTGCCTTCCATGAACTTTGTCTCTCCACTTCTGGAGCCCTCTTCATCCTTAGACACACTAATCCTCTCAGCACCCCTCTCCTGCTAGAGCTCCATCCTTTGCTGTCTATCTTCATCCTACAATCCCTTCTGTGTCTTTATCACCCACATCTCAAGAAAAACCCACCAGAGACTTTGGAGTTAGCTCTGTCATCTTGCTGGACCTTGCAGTGTCTGACCTGGACCTGTGAATTACCCTCCATTTGTTGTGCATTTTGACTGCATGCTAAAATTACATAGAGTGACTTTAAACTTTCCCTTAGCCTAGATGTACTTGATCAGTCAAGCCATGTCTACTTCTTTAGTTTAATACTGTAGCTGCAAGTCTAACACTGTAAACAAACACTAGAAGTCAATTGTCACCCAAATCCTTTCTATATATACACATCCCAAAAATGTCTCTCAACCTGCTCAAACCACATCCAGCTCTTCATAAAGGATTGGTTTGTGGTTTTGGACATAGTTTGACCTTATGTGAACTATAAGCCTGACAAAAACTTCACTTCTATGGTCTGACTGTGTCAAACAGATTGTGTAAAACAGAATTTGGACACCAAACATGTCTTAGATGATTGACTAAATCTGGGTTAAGTAGAAATTGTGCAAATTAGAATTTTTACCAAACTTTTCTCTTAAGTACTTTTCTAATAGGATAGGTTTGCCAGACACACTGTATGTCCTTGATGTAATGCTAACCCAGCATGTCTGTAATATTTATGGCCAATTAGAGGGAAAAGTACAAAGACTGAAGTTCATGCAACAATGAAATAGTTCCATGCACCACAGCTTCTGCTGTTCTAACTTCTCAAACATAGAAAATATTAAACATGACATTCATCATAATTTCTTTTATCCTAACTGTCTGCCTATCTTTAGGGAATGCAATGCATTGTTAACATCTTCATTAGCTAGGGAGCCAACTGTCAAAATCAACATGTAAATAAACAACGGGGCGGGGGGGGCATTATGTATAAGTTACTCATTTTTGGGGGTATTTCTAAAGAGATTAGATATGAGATAACCCACTGACATAAACAAGGGTAAAGTTCAAGGAGTTCAAGGTTTTGTTCCAACAGCAGTGATATATATATATATATATAGAGTTCTACAATTACAGACTGCAGTCCATCTGTTTCTCTGCATACTTAGCCCCCCATGGACCCTCACAGAGCAGGTACTATTTGGTTGGAGGATCATTCTCAGCACTGCAGTAACACTGATGTGGTGGTGGTGTGTTAGTGTGTTGTGCTGGTCTGACTGGATCAGACACAGCAGTGCTTTTAAACACTGTGTCCACTGACTGTCCACTCTATTAGACACTCCTTCCTGGTCAGTCCACCTTTTAGACCTTAAAGTCATAGATGACAGCTCATCTGCTGCTGCAGAGTTTATGTTGGACATCCTGTAGTCCTTCATCGGTGGCCACAGGATGCTGCCCACAGGACGCTGTTGGCTGGATATTTTTGGTTGATAAACTATTCTCAGCCCAGCAGTGACACTGACGTGTTTAAAAACTCCAGCAGCACTGCTGTGTCTGGTATCAACACACACCAACACACCATATATATATATATATATATATATATATATATATATATATATATATATATACACACACACACACACACACATATACACTGCTCAAAAAAATAAAGGGAACACTTAAACAACACAATATAACAAGTAAATCAAACTTCTGTGAAATCAAACTGTCCACTTAGGAAGCAACACTGATTGACAATCAATTTCACAGCTGTTGTGCAAATGGAATAGACAACAAGTGGAAATTATTGGCAATTAGCAAGACACACTCAATAAAGGAGTGGTTCTGCAGGTGGGGACCACAGACCACTTCTCAGTACCTATGCTTTCTGGCTGATGTTTTGGTCACTTTTGAATGTTGGTGGTGCTTTCACACTCGTGGTAGCATGAGACGGACTCTACAACCCACACAAGTGGCTCAGGTAGTGCAGCTCATCCAGGATGGCACATCAATACGAGTTGTGGCAAGAAGGTTTGCTGTGTCTGTCAGCGTAGTGTCCAGAGGCTGGAGGCGCTACCAGGAGACAGGCCAGTACACCAGGAGACGTGGTAGAGGCCGTAGGAGGGCAACAACCCAGCAGCAGGACCGCTACCTCCGCCTTTGTGCAAGGAGGAACAGGAGGAGCACTGCCAGAGCCCTGCAAAATGACCTCCAGCAGGCCACAAATGTGCATGTGTCTGCACAAATGGTTAGAAACCGACTCCATGAGGATGGTATGAGGGCCTGACGTCCACAGATGGGGGTTGTGCTCACAGCCCAACACCGTGCAGGACGCTTGGCATTTGCCAGAGAACACCAGGATTGGCAAATTCGCCACTGGCGCCCTGTGCTCTTCACAGATGAAAGCAGGTTCACACTGAGCATGTGTGACAGACGTGACAGAGTCTGGAGACGCCGTGGAGAGCAATCTGCTGCCTGAAACATCCTTCAGCATGACCAGTTTGGCAGTGGGTCAGTAATGGTGTGGGGTGGCATTTCTTTGGAGGGCCGCACAGCCCTCCATGTGCTCGCCAGAGGTAGCCTGACTGCCATTAGGTACCGAGATGTGGTTGGCCCTGGCTTCCTCCTAATGCAGGACAATGCTAGACCTCATGTGGCTGGAGTGTGTCAGCAGTTCCTGCAAGATGAAGGCATTGAAGCTATGGACTGGCCCGCCCGTTTCCCAGACCTGAATCTGATTGAGCACATCTGGGACATCATGTCTCGCTCCATCCACCAACGCCACGTTGCACCACAGACTGTCCAGGAGTTGGTGGATGCTTAATCCAGATCTGGGAGGAGATCCCTCAGGAGACCATCCGCCACCTCATTAGGAGCATGCCCAGGCATTGTAGGGAGGTCATACAGGCATGTGGAGGCCACACACAATACTGAGCCTCATTTTGACTTGTTTTAAGGACATTACATCAAAGTTGGATCAGCCTGTAGTGTGTTTTTCCACTTTAATTTTGTGTATGACTCCAAATCCAGGACTCCATTGGTTAATAAATTTGATTTCCATTGATGATTTTTGTGTGATTGTTGTCAGCACATTCAACTTTGTACAGAACAAAATATTCAATGAGAATATTTCATTCATTCAGATCTAGGATGTGTTATTTGAGTGTTCCCTTTATTTTTTTGAGCAGTGTATATATATATATATATATTAGTAACTTGTATATACTGCCTGTATTAATTCATTATCATCATCATCGTTGACCGCTAGTCCAGACAGGGTCGCGGTAGCAGTTGGGAGAGCAGAGAATCCCAGATGACCCTGTCCCCTGCAACTTCCTCCAGCTCATTCGCGGGACCCCAAGCCGCTCCCAGACCAACTTGGAGACATAATCCCTCCAGCGGGTCCTAGGACGACCCCAGGGTCTTGTCCTGGTAGGCCAGGCCTGGAACACCCCCACCAGGAGGCGTCCAGGGGGCATCCAGATCTACTCTGAGCTCCTCCTGGATGACCGAGCTCATTTCTGCCGCTTGTATTCGCGATCTTGTTCTTTCGGTCATTGCCCACAGCTCATGACCATAGGTGAGGGTTGGGTAGATCAACCGGTAAAAAGAGAGCTTCGCCTTTTGGCTCAACTCCCTCTTCACCACTACAGTCCTGTACAGTGACCGCATTACTGCTGCCACCTGTCCCAGCCTACGGCCAATCTCACGATCCCTCTTCCCAGTACTCGTAAACAAGAGCCCAAGATACTTAAACTCCTCCACCTGGGGCAGGTCCTTTCCCCTTACCTGGAGTGGGCATGCCATCCTTTTCTGGGACTCAGGGACTCAGACTTGGAGGTGCTGATCCGCATACCAACCGCTTCACACTCAGCTGCAAACCGCTCCAGCGAGCGCTGGAGGCATCCATGTGATTCCGCCAAAAGAACAACATCATCTGCAAATAGAGACGCCACCCTCCGGCCTCCACACATAATGCCCTCCTGACCCCGGCTACGCCCTGACACTCTGTCCATGAATATCACGAACAAGACTGGAGACAGAGCACAACCCTGGCAGAGTCCAACACTAACACTGAATGAGTCTGACCTAATGCCGAGTATACGGACACAGCTCTCACTCCAGGAGTACAGAGATTGGATAGCCCGGAGAAGTAGCCCCGGCACTCCATACTCCCAGAGGACCTCCCACAAAATATCTTGAGGAACACAGTCATAAGCCTTCTCCAAGTCCACAAAACACATGTAGACTGGGTTGGCAAACTCCCTTGCCCCCTCAACAATCTGTAAGAGGGTGAAAAGCTGATCCATTGTTCCACGGCCGGGACGGAATCCACATTGTTCCTCCTCAATCTGAGGTTCAACTATCGGTCGGAGTCTCCTTTCCAGCGCCTTTGCATAGACTTTCCCAGAGAGGCTGAGCAGTGTGATACCCCGATAATTGGCACACACCCTCTGGTCCCCCTTTTTAAAAAATAGGGACCATCACCCCAGTCTGCCATTCCAAGGGTACTGTTCTCAAGGTCCATGCAATATTGCAGAGGCGTGTTAGCCATGACAGCCCCACAATATCCAGAGCCTTAAACATTTCTGGACGAATCTCATCCACCCCCGGTGCCTTGCCACTGAGGAGCTTACCAACTACCTCAGTGACCTCCACCAGGGAAATGGAACTTGACACCCCAGAAGCCTCTGGCCCTGACTCCCATGAGGGAGGCATGTCTCCCAGATTAAGAAGTTCCTCAAAGTGCTCCTTCCACCGACCGACAATATCCTTATTTGAAGTCAGACTTTCTCCACCCTTGCCGAATACAGCTTGGACGCAGCCACCCCAACCCCTCCTGAGTCGCCGGCCAGTTGTCCAGAACCTCTTTGAGGCCAAACGTAAGTCTTTTTCCAAGGCCTCACCAAACTCCTCCCATGCCGTGGATTTTGCTTCTGCCACCGTTGCAGCTGCCACCTTTTTAGCCTGTCGATACCTATCTGCTGAATCGGGAGTCCTTCGGACCAACCAGTCCCTAAAGGCCTCTTTCTTCAGCTTGATGGCCTCCCTCACCACCGATGTCCACCAGGAGGTTCTTGGGTTACCACCCCGACAGGCGACAGACCCTTCCTCGATCGGGGCCTTGTTGTGGCGGAAGGGCTTGTGTGGTCTAGGGATCTTCAGAGCTAAGTCGTTGGGAGCAATATGCTCCTGGTAGGGTCTCCCAGGGCGAACAGGTCTGGAGTGAAGACCCAGACTAACACGATCCAAAGTTCCCCCTCCATATTGTGCACATAAAATCGGGTACCCTGCCTGGGAAAGGGTCACTGGGACCTACCTCTGGAGCCAGGCCTGGGGTAGTGTTCCACGGCGAGCGCCTGGTGGCCGGGCTCACGTAACCCGTCCGAGCTGAGCCCAAAGAGGCAATGTGGGGAGGCCACGTGGGCCCACCACCCACAAGGTCCAGCATGGGGGAGCGGTGCAGTGCCATATTGGCAGTGGGAGATTGCGGGGAGACCCTAGGTGGCCTAGGCCCCTGCAGCAGAAACTGTATTAATTGGAAATTACATATATAACGGGTGGTCTCTGACTTACAGTACATTTGTAACTTGGGGTCATTTCTCTGGTTCATTTTATGGTGATAAAAAAGACTGCAATATATTTACAGATGCAAGAACGCATCTTTTGTAAAGAGCTACTGACATAATAGATTTGGAAGGGAATAAAATAGATATATAGAGATATTCTGTTAATAATTACTTTACCACACCTGAGTCCCAGCCAAATAATACTTTTATATTTAGTCCTTTTCAGCTCCCCTGGGTTGAAGCTATAACCTTCCATCCACACCTAAGGGACAACCTTTGGAAATATCTTCTTTTCATCTATGAAGATAACAGACTGTAGATATTGATTTCATTTCATTGTGCTCTCTCTTTCTGTTTGAGGGAAGGAGGTCAGAAGGGAGGATGATGCAGGGAGAAAAAGGGAGATGGAGAAAGTCAGAGGAAGAAAGACAGGAGGGGGGGGTGTAGCGTTGCAGGCTGCTGGCAGAGCTGAGGTAAGCTGAAAGTAGGCTGGGGTCAGACTCAAATCCCTGGATCAGCTAAGGATGTGTTGCCCAGCGTTGCATCATCTACATTGCAAGCTCTTTGTCTAATGCTGGATATAGCAGCACATTCATTTCAAACTATAGAAGTCCATCCATACGGCTTAAGGGGAATGTTTCGTGGGCCTTTTAAAGCTAAATATCCAGTAATTACACTGTTTACATACTGTCTGTCATCCGGAACACTGTCATGTTATAAATATTGTCACAGTTGAAAATCTCAACTTATTTTTTGCATGTTTTTTTTTCCACCATTGAAATCACCAGCTTACACTGTGTGAACATTTAATGTAAATGAGCTGAGAGAAATGATCAAAAATGGCTTTGAATTCATTTACTTTCATTTAAGTATGTTAAAGGAGAATTCCACTGATTTTTCAAAATTTCTGCATAATTACATCATGATGTGAACAAAGTCTTTCAGAGTGGTTTGACGTGAAATACTCCATTCTCAAAAAACATGCTGAGTCAGAACTGTTTACAGTGGTGGAGATAGGAACCAGACACCTGTGGTATGCCTCTAAAAGCCACCTCACAGAAAGCTATCAAATTAAGTGTTTACAAATACGTCACCTGATGCCTGAGACATTGTTTTATGATGGTTCCAAGATAATATTTTGGCTTTAAATGTATTTTTTAAAGCCTGTTCATGGTGGAAAGGGAACATGCAAAACAACGCAAATAGTACCCAAAGAAAGATTTTCCCAGTGTCAACATGACATATAAAACTCAAAATGGCTAGACTGGTATTTTAGACACTGAGACCCCTAGTTTCTATCACCAACACTGTAAAGAAATCAGACTGTAAGTTTTGCTATAATGAACCATTTCACTTCAAACTATTCTGAATTACTTTGTTTACATCACAACAGTTGATGGAATTCTCCTATCAATTTGGAGATACGAAATTCTGTTTTGACGGTGATTTCTAAAAACAAGATCTGTTGGAGTCACTTCTGCCTTTTAAAACATATTCAGCATTCTTCAACCAAAAAAGACTTAAGAAGTTCAGAAGTTCAAGGTTGCCAAACCCAGTGACCCCAGTGTTCTAAGTGACAGCTCGCTCAATAATCAAATCTCTCCGGAGATCTCGACACATGGTGGAGGATTGGGTTTGGCTGTTAACCATTAGATCAATAGGGAACCTTTAAATACTTACCCTAACTCTCCAGGGATGCACACAGACTCATTGACTCTTGCTCTGATCAATATTGAGGCTGCAATGTATTTCAGACCAGCAGAGTAAGTGAACGGGATGCAAGGAGGGTGTCATTTGCAAAGTCTATGCCTCAGAGGCTAGCACTGGCCTTTATTTGAATGCTAGCCCCTGTCCCTCTAGGTTCTCCAGCCTTGGGGCTTCTCTGGGTTTAACCTTTCAGCCATGTGGAAGCAATGAGTTGTAGAGTGTAGAGCTGGTGTAGAACAGAAAGTCACATCTGACTCGTGCTCAAGCACCAGATATGTCAAAGCAAGCAGTATCCAGAACAAAGAGCAGCTAAGAGGGGTATACTGCCATCTGCTGTTTCTTATGGTAGTGGAAGAGATCTGGGCTACTTGCACTGTATTGAGCATAACTGGTTTATTTACTGGACAGTACATAAGATTACATAAGAGTACATAAGCCAATTACACAACTACATGCAAACAATGAATGTACTGAAGTCAAAAGTTTCAACTTACATATTGTAGTACTGCACCTTAGTTGGTTAAACAATATAGATTTTTTTATACCAGCTGCTAACTGAGACTATCACACAGTGCCACCAGGCTCAGGAAAGAAGAGCTGACACGTTTCCTCCTTTTAGACCCCTCAATTACAGGCAGCTGTGGCATTGCCAGGGTTTGAGCCAGGGTTATCACAATCTTGTGATATTACAGCAACTACGCCACTCAAAAATGTTCAAAAAGGCCCCATATCAAGGAAGAAGTAATGTTTTTTGGAGAGTTTGATGTAGCATGTAAACACTGTTTACAGTTTTAAATTGACCTCTTTACTTTCAGTCCATATAGTCCATATACAGAAACTAAGTTGCAAAAACAGCCCAATTTGAAGTCACGTTTTTTGCGATTGTCATATATCTGCCTATCCAACATACAGTGCCTGAGCTCCACCCATTTACACTGAAGTTATAAGAAGCGTTTCATCCTGGGCTGCTTTTTGAATGAGGCACAATAAAGGGCAGGGCTTAGCAATGGCTGTAGCTTCTAGCTAATTTACACTACATCACAAAGTCATGAGGATTTATATCATTACACAGCAATGTACAATGCAGAATCCATGTAAATCACTTTGTTAGTATCTTTTGTGTGCCTGTTTTGCCACCACTAACAATGCTGATTTCCACAAGCCTGGTAAAGTGATTTCAGTGTTAACTATGTTAGCATCAAGCTAGTCGTGTTTGCATTTCATAGGCTTTAGACACTTGAAAGGCAGACATTTTGAAGCTTATAGATATTCATGTTATTCTTCAGATATTCAGATATTCATTCACAGTTTGGATCTTGACTCGTTCAAAGCCTATCTCCGATAATGGAGCCTGTTAGCTTAGCTAAAGTTATATGCCCAACATCCTCTAGTGAACATGGTCATTTACCCACAGAAACCATTTATATTGCTCTGTATTACAAAGTTTGTAAGCAGCTTATGTATGCCCGTTTTGCCTCCGTGATCATACTGATTTCCATATACCTGGTAAAGGGATTTCAATATTAACTACGTTGCATCAAGCTAGCTGTATTTGCATTTCGTAGACTCTAGACACTTGAAATGCAGACACATGGAATTGAAGCAGTCGAGTTAGATATTCTTTACTTTACTACAGTTTGGATGTCGACTCCTTCAGAAAAGACCATTTGGATGTTGACTCTGTTAGAGCCTGTCTCTGAATATTAATGGAGCCTGTTAGCTTAGCTAAAGTTATATACCATATAGAATATGGTCTAATTTACCTACAAAAACTTGTAGATAGTTTTGCAAATAGCTTTGTGTGCCTATTTTGCCACCACTAAAATAATGTTGATTTCCACTAGCATGGTAAATGGATTTCAATGTTAACTATGTTAGCATTATGCTAGTAATATTTGCATTTCATAGGCTCTAGACAAGCACATCTGAAACCGGAATATTTGAAGCTTGTAACAAACAATCAAGTAAATTCAAGTCATATTCTTTACTTTGGATGTTACAGTTTGGATGTTGAGTCCTTCAGTAAAGACAATTTGGATTTTGACTCCTTCAACGCCTGTCTCTGAATATTAATGGAGCCTGTTAGCTTAGCTTAGCTTGGATCATATTCTTTATGACCATAGTCGCTAGAGGAAGTTGCGCACAGAGGATGCTGAATCAGTCACTAACACCAAAATGTAATACTTTCCATATTTGATATTACATATATTCTATATATGAACAGTGTCACTTGAAATGACCGGTATGCTTCAAAACTTCTTAATACCCATATTACGGACACTTCTTGCAAAAATGTAAAAATGAATTCTTACTGTTTTTCCTACATAAAACCTCACCATTGAGAAGCGTCACGCTATTTTGTCCCAACTCTCAAGTGATGAACTGGTGTGATAGCACTGTGAGAGAGAGATAAAAAGAAAGAAAGAGAGTGACCTTGCACCACTTCACGGTTTCTGAAGAGAGGACAGTATCACACTTACCTTTTCCCACCTTCACAGACTGAATGAAGGTTGTCCAGGACTCGGTGGTTATTCACATAACTCCCTGTTCCTTGTACACACTGTATGGAGATGCTTAGATCAATCAAATGCACTTATTCTACATGGATTTCACAGCATAGTCATGCATGCACACAGCTCTCTTTATCTCATTTTTTGAGTGAAGCTTCAGGCAGCGCTGAGGAACTGTCACCATCATACAGCCCAGCAGTCACTCACCAGCCTGAACTTCAGCTGCCCTCTCTTCTCTTATCTTCTTTCTCTGCAGGTTTATAAAATATTTGAGAATTCCATCTTCTGCATTCCTAATAGATGAATGTGTGCATACGGCTAATGCATGTAGGGGTGCATGTGTTCAGGCCTGGTGTCCTGGCTGTGAGCAGCATATTTATCTCATGAGACAGTAAATGACGTGAATTTGAATGCTTCCTATACAATTGCTGCTCTTCATTCAATTACCATTCCAAGCATGATGTAACCTACACTCAGTCATCACAAATAGCCTTGAATTCCATATACATTCTGAAATCATGACCTTCTAAAAGGACATCAGTCTTGTTGTTTGCTTTTTTTTTTTTGGCAAATCAGGACGGAAAAGCAAGCTGGCAGTGCAAATAGGGATTCCATGTGCATTGATAATGGCTCCCTAGTGCACAATTAGTAGACTAGGGGCAGCTGTTAGCTCAGTGGTAAAGGAGCAGGTCCAGAAACCAGAAGCTTGTCAGTTTGAATCCCAAGACTGACTGAGTATTCTAGTTGGATGTGACCAGTCTGCTGTTGTGCCTTTGGGCAAGGTATTTAACCCATACGCACCCAGGTGGTGCTATTTGTACACTCTCAGCATAAAGGTATTAAGCTGTCACTGGCATGGCACCATAAAGACTACATCTTTAGTACGTACTGACTTTAGCACAAGAATCCTCAGACAAACTATAAAAACCAAGGTGGCACAGGGAAGACAGGAATGAAAAAGCTAACTGCTTAAGTAGGGTGAGGACATAACCAAGCAGGTGGGCAAAGAGAAATACAGATAAAAATTAGGGCAATGCTGTGTGTGTAACAGTATAAATACAGTTTATTGTTGTAGTCTTCTGCTTCATGCATGTCCTGGTCTGAAAACAAGTCCCACTCCTGCCTTGCCATTTCCCACAGGGAAGCAAATTTAGTGTGTATTTAAAACTTATTTAAGCTACATAATTGGCCCTAAAACCATTATTGTACTTTTGAGGGATCATTTACATTGATTAAAAAACAGTACCTGTACAGGAGTGTCAAAGGTAGAAATATATTTTTACATAGGCCTGTGAAAAAGTAGGTAGATACAATTTCCAACATGCTAATGTCCTGCAATGTCATTACTTCATTCAACAGCCTAATCCTGACAGACTTGCAGCCATCACCCTACCTATTCCAACCTTTCCACCCTATGTTTGATACAAAACAATAGCAAGACTCTGTAGATACTAGAAAGAGGGATTCACAAAAACTCAACCAACACTGCAGCAGCCCTCACTGTAAAGCATGTGCCTGCTCATCACAGACACGTTTTCCCAAGGAAGACAACATAATTAAGTTAAAATCAGACTGAAATGTTCAAAGACAAAGGAAAAAAAACAGCTAATTTAAAAACTTCATTGTAGGCAAAAGCTTGCTGCCATAGCATACATAAAAATGTTTCCACTCCATTTATGTCTTACTTGTGAAGACTTGTACCGAAGTAATGTTAGACGAATGCTTTGACATTTTCACAAAGACTGTTTCAGCTTTTGTGATAAAAGAGCACCAAATTCACAGAAAATTGATAACATCAGCGTTTATTTGTTTTTAGCTTTGTATGGGTAGAAAATATATGATATACTGTAGGGATCTCATTCATTATCAACACAGTTACTACTTTTTAACACTGTTAGCAAACTGGCTGGAGGCAATGTCGGATAGAAACAGTTACTAAACAATGACTGGAGGGCTGAGAAAAGAAGGCAGATCTTGGCAGCGAATGTAATGATTTGATGGGCTGTAACAGTACCCACAGAAACAAATCAAATTTGATTATCTAATAAAATGCAGCTTCATAAATTTTCTCTCATTTTGTTGGGTCATCATGGCTACAAAGCATGCCTGCTTTCCAGTACCCTTTTTTTCTGACAATGTGCAGTGGCCTTGATAGGTAGCAGAGGGATAAATACGTGTTGAAATAACATTCAATAAAGTATTATTTAGTACAACTAGCCTTTAATTCTGAGATTTCTCAATTGTCATTTGTCTCCTCATTTGTGTCAATTGTCAAATAGGCTGATATCTTAGAGGCTGAAGTTAAATCTTACTGTTTTTTTAAGTGAAGTTTTATTGTTATTAAGATCAAAAAAATGCTGTCTCCTGTTTTCATGTCATTAACAAAACACAGTTTTAGTCTATGAGCCAAGTCTATTTTAGCCACACCACCAACTTTTTGAACATGTGTCCCAACTCTGGAAATCAGCATGTAACATTAATAAATCTGTCATACTATCAAATGAACTTTGTTTTAATAAAAATATTTTTATTGAATGTATACACAACTGTTCAAAAACCATGAGACGTGTACTGGCTATCACTTTTTGTTAAGATCAAAACTAGCTAAAATTGTCCCTACCAAAACATTCCCATTGAAAATTTGGTAAAGTTTCAATGTTTTATTGGTAGTGACAAAATGAAATGTTCAAACATTTATTTTAACAACAACAACAAAAAAACATCTGCATAATATATGGCTAGCAGTGGTTTGTAGTGATTGGAGGGCTACAAAAATGAGGCGGGTCTTGGGATTAGTCCAATTGACTTAGCCCTTGATGTCAGCAGTGAGTATAGTCATGCCCCTTCCCTGTAGTACAGCACATGGTGCATTGTGGTAATTGTGATATCCTGGATATTATATGAGGAGTAGGGTGCAATATACAGTATATACTGGTGCAGTATAAAGTACACAGTATGCAATTTCAAACAGAACTACAGTATAAGCATGAATATACTTCATAACATCTCATGAAACAATTATTAGTATGACATTAGAAAGCTGTAAAATTCAGGAATGAAGGACAAAGTCATAGAAGATTCTAAAATGACTCAAAGCAGGTACCATGACAAGAATTCATGTTAACAAATATTTACTGTATCTGTGGGTGACACCTGAGTGAAGGCAGAAGGCTTTATTGAACACATTAACTCCGGATCCCACTACATCAAGTTCACATGGGAGGTCAGGCAGCTCTGAAAACGTGTCTTTTCAGATTGTGCAGTATCTACAAAAAGGGAATTAATCTTGGATGCTGATGTCTACAGGAATTCCACTCACACATTAACAACACTGGGCTGGAAGATAAGCCAAACAGCCTACAGTACAGCAGAGCTCAACAGCAAGGAGTCCAAATATAGTATATATATATATATATAATTTCGAGATATATTACATGATAAAAATTGTAATACATCTCGGGAATAAAGTTGCAATATTTCGATACTGAACCTCGGTTGCTGTGGTGGTCACATGAGGAGTTCCACTCTTTCAGGATCAGTCATTTTAATCTGCATTCTCATTGCCCCCTGTGAAACTACATGTCCTCTTCAAATCACTTTAAATTCCTTCAAAAAAAAAAAAAAAAGACAATTTCCTCCAAGTTTGTCTGGTACTTTCAAAATGCCAATGTTTTTGATATTGTGATATTTTTAAAAAATTTAAATAAAAGGCCTATATCTTTGTAGGAACTTAACTTACTTATACTCTGGATGTCACCGTGTAATGTGTCTCATTGAACATAATAGAATAACTGCATTTCAGGTTAAAGCAACATTTCTTTTTTTTTTTGGTCACTCCATTCCATTCCATTTCACTTTACACAGTTGATCTGTAAAAATAAAATACACTCAACTGGTCTTGAGGAAAAATGACAGTCCTGCTTATTGCAAGAGATCGAGTCAAAACAATGCAAAATAATCATTAATTAGCAGCCTCAAGACAAATACCAACCTCGAGAACTACAATCACATTTCCAAAAAGGTTGAGATGCTGTGCAAAATGTAAATAACAAAAGGCAATGATGTGCAAATCATTTAAACCCTATATTTGTTTGAAAATAGTACAAAGACCACACATCAAACGTTGAAACAGAGAAATTTTATATATATATTTTTTTTTAAATATATGCCCATTTTGAATGCCAGCAGCATGTTTCAAAAAAGATGGGACAGGGCAACAAAAGCCTGGTAAAGTTGTGAAATGCTAAAAAAAACACCTGTTGGTTGATTGATAACAGGTCAGTAATATGGGAAAGCATCCCAGAGAGGCTCAGTCTTTCAGAAGTAAAGATGGTGAGGGGATCACCACCCTGTGAAAGACTACACGGTCAAAGAGTGCAGCAATTCAAGAATAACAATGTTTCTCGACATAAAATAGCAAAGAATATTTGCTCATTTAAAATGGACTGAGGGGAAGTGGAAAAGTGTCCTGTGGTCCTATGGGCATGTCCTCTTCAACCTTTGGAGGGGAATTAAATATCCCCTCTATAACTCTCTCTCGTCATGTAAGGTAAACTGAGCAGGTTATATGTGATTAAGACAGCTTGTACAGGCTTTAGCTTTCGTCTGGATTAAAAACCTAGCTTGTTTGTTTGCGGTAGTTTGCTAGCTGGTTAAGTAGGTCTAGTAGATTTACTTTGTTAAACCTTGTGAAAGAAGCTTATGCATATAGAGATGTATTTCTGTGTCTGCATGACACCTACGCACGCCTGACTAGGGTTGCCTTGCGGCTGGTTGTTACTGCTGAATAGCTGCTAAAATGTCCAGTTGAGTCACCCTCTAAAGACATTAGCCTTGCTGATGTACTGTAGATAAAGTCTTGTTCTAGACTTTCATTGTGTCATCCCTCAGCCCTCTGTCTAGCAGCTACACTCATCAGTGTTACAGATATCAGACCTCAGATCTGTGTACGTAAACAGCAACAAAGATAAGAAAGCCTAATATTACAAGTGCTTTGACTGTCAAAGACAGTAAAAAGTGTAAGTATGATGTTTTAAATGGTTTGACCAGAGTTGCAATGAAACCTATGCCACTAGTCCTAGTGCTCGTTATCACATAGAGTCTTATTCATTTGATAATCATCGTCTGTATATGTAGTCTCTCTGTTTTTTTTTTTTTTTGTCTTTGCAAAGTCTTGGTGTGCTAATGACAGTACTCAGCTTTGTGTCCTTGGTCTGTATTTTCTGATTTTCCTTTGTGGAAGTATTAGGAGTTATTCCCTTCATTCCGGGCTTTGATTGAGGATTTCTCTGTGATTACTCCACCAGCATGTGTTTTCAACATTGCTGCATGATCCATTAAAAGTACTCTGCACTCACATCCTACCACCTCTGGCTCCTCACAGATGCCTTTGCCAAACATGATTGAGCTATAAGATCAGGTCAGCATTAAGTTGGAAAAGCAACCATGTGAATTTGCATAACTAAGTGCATCCATAAAGAAAGCATCAGTTAGATAAGATCATAACACCACCTGCAGATGATCCCCTGCTGGACACAAGTAAGACTCACTGTCCTTTCAACATCTTTCGCTCTTGTTCAGAGATAGCAGGAGCAACTCAAAGTGAGAGTAGAAGTGAAAGTAGTCTTGTGAAAACAGCTGAGTAAAAAGTATCATGTCAAAAAATACTCTGGAAGGATGGTATCACATAGGATTCCACAGCCACTGCTCTGGACCCTCAGTTGTCTTCATCGCCTGGGTTCCAACATTGTTCTAGTCTAGAGGCTCTGGGACCCAATTTGAGAACAAAAAATGAACTAATAATCTATGTCTGTAATTGCGAATAAGTTCAGGTTGGGTTCAGGTATCAAGATAGAAGTATCACTTGGATTACCATATTGGGCCTGGTTGCATAGGTTGTCAGAGCTGTCTGTACACGTCGGGTTCGGGCTTCAGTTTCATGCCTGTGAAGATGTTTACCTGGTGCCAACCTGAGAGAGGCCTGACTTGGAGGTTGAGGATCTGGCAGCATTTCCTCCTTTCTTCCCTAATCACACAGTAATAGACTGTAATTCTAGTCTCTTCTCCTGCTGTTATAGTGCTCCACAGATGCTCCACAGTCCTTGCTGCCTCGCCAGTCCTTTCAGGCAATGAACACTCAAACCGCTCTTTTTGTAACTGGTCAGAACCTTCCAACTCTGGTTTCTCTCTCTTTTCTTCTGCTCTTCAATAACTACGTTTCCATCCACTGACTGCACAAATTACAAACGATAACATTGTGTCCAGTGCGAAAATTGTTTCCATCAAACTCTCTTTTTTGTGCATTTGGATCAAACCCAATACTAACCCTGAGATGTTTAGGCAAGAGTTCTGGGTGGCTTTGCTGACACTGAGGATGCCGGTAGTTTGGGGAGATTTGTGGTTTTGGGATGCAAATGTTTTGTCATGAAACTGATCTTAATTAATTTCATAACTCAATTTTGCAATAAAACTTTACATAAGTTGTGTAATGACATGAACTACTGCAAGAAACTGTTGCATCGGTTATATTTGCTAGTAGTATTTGACATCTGTAATTTCATTTATGTCCCAATATGAGTATCTCTCACTTCCCTGATGTCTTTGTAACTTCCTGATATGGACGTTATGGTTTTTTATATATCATTTTATTCTTAGATTATTATTTTTCCATCTTAGCTTTTGTGTGAGAGATTCTCTGTTTCTCTGTTTGAGCACTTGCCCTTTATAAAGGCAGCCGTTCCTGTCTTCTCCTCAACCCAAACCTCTTTTTGTCATACTGGTCCTAGAGGGCTGGAGTCCTGCACTGTTTGGTAATTTTCCTGTTCTAATACACCACCTAAGCTTAATTAACCATTGAGTTGAATCAGGTGTGAGCAGGAATATCATCAAACTGGCATACTTCAGAAAGGACCCCATTCTTTATTATCCATAAGAAATGTTTTAAAGTTCACTTCACTGTGACTGTGAAAGCTAACACAGATTGCCACTGGGAGTTATTTATGGGACCATGGAGCTTCAGAATTATAACATCAATGCCCTCCCAGCGGTGTGCCTAGCACGAAATCTCAAATATCATGTCTCCCCATGGAGGTGCTCTGATGTATTCACAGCCACAAACTATGCAAACTTATAACTCAGAATGAGGTAGTTGTTTAACTGTTCAGAGAAGCCTTTCTCTCTCTTTTCACCCAATAAAGCCCTATATAAACTCAAAGTACTTTCTTTAGTTGTTCTTTAATATTACACTGAAAGACAATTTCAGTGCAACCACACATGTGCAAGTTTCATTGTATTAAAGGTGGCTAATTCTGGTCGTGGGGACTGGACTCCAGCAGAGTTTGGGGATTTTCCTGCTACTCATCAATGTAACTGCAGAGTTCAACCAGGTGTGTTTTAGTAGGACCAGAGCTGGACACTCTGGTTTAGAGCAACACAGGCTGACTGGGATAAACTGCAAGCCAGTTTTATCTGCCAGCAACTTACACATATCATGGCTAGCCAATGCTCTATGGTGCTCTGTTATGTAAGCTTTATTTATTAGCATCAAATACAAGGTCAGCAAGCTAATGTAGGTCAGGTAGGTATAAATGACAAGTTACAGTAAAATTACACCAACCATCACAAATTAGGAGCTGTTGCTGGTTAACTTCATAGCTTCATTAACTCAGATCCAAGCATCTCACCAGAGATACTCTGAGACTTTGGCGATGGCCCCTTTAACTCATTTAAATCTGCCACCAGAGGAGTTGGGCACATGCATGGTCAGAGTAAAACATATATGTGAGTTGATTTAGAGTCTGTGTGCTACCATGGTTTCTATCACTCCATAAAAGATGCATGAGGATTCATTCGGAGTGCAGTTCAGATCAGTAAGCTATTATTATCGGATTGTTTAATCAAGGTAACAATAAGACATGATTGATATGTGGCATATTCCTGGTTTACTTGTTCATAAAGGCATCTTATGACACTAAATTGACTTATGACATCTTATGAAACTAAATTAAAACCTGTGAGTTTCAACTTTGTACTTTATATATATTCTTATTTTTACCCCTACCTCTTGTTTTTCGAGGGTGAAGTTCAGCTCATCACTGCTTAAATACATTAAGGGCATCATATGCCTTCAAAGAGGGGGATGACAATTATTTATTATTGCCACCAAGAACTCTTCGGTGATATGAAGCTGAACTTTATGATCAAATTTTCCCGTTCCACCTTTAATGGTGCAGCAAGAACGTAACTGCTACACCATTTAAAAAAAAACAGAACGTAGCTGCTACACCATTTAAGGTGCTACGGGAAATTTCACCAGGTAGTGAGTGAGACATCAGTGTATTACTAGAGATTTTTATGCGTGTTATGAAGGAAATAAAACACAATTTCAATGGTTCTTACAATATAACGGCTTTTTAACAGAGAAATACTTACATTTATGTGTCTCTTGGCCACTTGTGCAGCCATCTTGCTGAGGATTCGCAGGGCATTCACATAACACTCCATTTGTAGCGCGCCTCTGAAAACTCTCTACCCCTCCATCTCAACAACAATCGGGACAACCCCACCCCTAGACGTGAACGCGCAAAATGGAGGGGTAGGGCTAAGTGTTAGGGGCAAGGGGTGAAATGGGATTGGGCCTAAAAGTCGTCACAGAGTCTGGTGCGTTTATAGGCCCATGTGTTGAAGACAAGGTCTGCGGGCCAGTTCAGGACACTTATCCGGCCCACAAGAGAATTTTAATTTTCTATTAATATTAGCCTGTTTCACAATGCGCTACAGTCCCCAGCATGCATTGCAATGTAATGTTTTTTTTTTTTCCAATCCAGCAACTATATCTCATTCTGAAAGACCCAGTAACAGGGCACAGTAACTGTTCACAAAATCGTGACAGTTGGAACTGGATGAAGCGTCTGAGGCTGAGATTAGTTTTGATATGACAGCAATTATATGATCAGTTGACTCCTTACTTAACTTCTAGGCTCCAGGCCAGTGATTTCAGCCTGTGGGCTGTGGCTCCCTAAGTTAAGTGATACTTTATTAATCCCACAAATGGAGAAATTCCACATCCGTGAAGTGAAATACCACATACACACTAGTGAATAGACGCATACACTAGGGGCAGTGAGCACACTTGCCCGGAGTGGTGGGCAGCCCTATCCACGGCGCCCGGGGAGCAACTGGGGGTTAGGTGTCTTGCTCAAGGACACCTCAGTCGTGCTGTTGGCCCTGGGGTTTGAACCGGCAACCTTCCGGTCACAGTGCCAGTTCCCTGACCTCCAGTCCACGACTGCCCACCAAAAATGAGGAACGCGTCATGATTTTGCGTGGGCTATGTTGGAAATACGGCTAGTCTTTTTTTCTTTTTTTTTTGAAACCACAAAACTTTATTACAATACTTACATACCTTATTATGGCAGTTCTTTATTTTATGGGCATGGATGGATGAAGCAATGCCACATTCAGTGTCATTTGAATCACTGCACTTTCTTACTTGGAAGATTCCTGTTCTTGTCATACTTTGTTTTCCTCAGCTGTACCAACAGCCAAAAAGTGCATGTTGTCTCAGAAATGCCTCAGAGACATGTAGGACGTTTTCACACTTGTCTCAAACCAATTCAGGACTGATTTTGGGCTTGTTTGGGGAGACGCTCATTATCACTGGTTTGCTTTTACACACAAAAATTCCATCTGAACCATGGACGCAATTCCATATTTCACTTTTCTGCATGCAGGTTTGCAAAACTGCAGGCACTACTTGCTTCATCCATTTTCTACTGTTTATTATCTTCCTTGGACACAAACACTCCAGTGAAACAGTTAAGAGTTTCTATGAGTTGTGGCCATTTGCGCTTGAATGCTCTCTTTGCTCCATATATGTATGAGGGAATTCCATCTCCACTGTCCACAACAATCCTTTCTCCACCATCATGAAACTTCAGAAGTGACTTGATAAGTCAAACAGTCACGATACAAAATGAACCAATCTTGCAATTCCACACATGGTGCCAGGAGTGGATAGCGTCCACATGTGCAAGAGACCACACCACAGTTCGCTGAATGTGAACCCCAGACCACTGATTACAGGAGGACCACAGAGTGGTTTTCTAGATCTGCTCCCGGGCTCGAAAAACAGCTTTCACACTTGACTCTACATACTACATAGCAACCAGTCGCAAAGCAAGGGATCTTGAGTTGGGAATAAAACTAGTGTCGCCAAAACAATCATCAACATTTGAGAAATGAATTTTAATATATACAATGGGTTTAAACTTAGGAAGTTGTATAAAACGGATTCATGTTTACATTTTATGTCATTAACATTATACTACATTAAAAATGTATGTTTTATTTTAAAAATACATCTGTCACAGAGATTTTGGTCACTGGTATTATCAGCTCTATTAAACTGCTTCTTTGGGTTGAGGCTCATCAGAGAGGAAGGATCTCAAGGCATGAGAACACAAGTTCATACTTGCACAGTATATTTCATTAATTAATTAATAATTTTGCTTATTAGGCAGCACATAACTTCCATGTGTCCCCGGTGCTTTAATGGCTGGGTAATTAAAATTTTGTCAAATTAATGCTGTGTATCATTTTTATTACTGATTTCAATTGCAAAAGGTCATCTGACCACCAGTGAGTCACAAAATCTTCCGTTTTAACCAGAATATCACTGGTGTTGCACCATATTCATATAACACCAATGACTGTAAAATATGTTTAGAATTAAGCTCTTCTTTTTGAACATATGATTATAGGAGATGGTAATGGACATGTTAAGATTATTTAGTTTTGGGATGAAAGAAAAATGCACCCACCTGAATTCCCACTCCAAATGGAGAACAGCCTGTTTCCAGTGCAATTCGAAGCACAACATTCAACTGCTTTACATTTGCTCACATTTGAAAAGAACTTGCTGTTTAAATCTTTTTGTGTGCCACATAAGTATCAGGTCGGTTGTGTGGGCTGCAAGTCGTAAAAGGTTGAGAACTCCAGCTCCAGGCGCTAATTTCTCCGCTTGGACTATCTGGGAGGATGTAAAAGTTAAACAGGACAGATACGAGTCATCATAACCAAACAGATATCGCTATATTCCAATTCCACAGTACAAATTTCCTTGGGGAACTCAAGACTAAAGCAAGGAGGCTACAATCCACCACAAATTTGCACTCCTAGATCCTGAATTATTCATCGTGCATATCTCGAACATCACTACAGGAGACAGCAAACAGGACAGAATTAGATTTCACTGAATATGTTTGCTGGCCTCTTTTGCCCAAAAATTACTTATCATGATTCTTGCCTTTTTTTTTCCCCCCAGAATCTATTCATGTACTAGGAATGTAACTACACATCCATCAGCCGGGCTCCTGTTGGGCCACTTGGCGTTTTTAATATGACTCTGAAATTGTGGGATATTTTCTTTGCCCCTGGGTGCCAAACATTGCCATTGTAGTTCCACAGTTTGATTGATGGTCATTGCAAAACATGATTGTGTTCACTTCAGGACTGGATCAAATTGCATACTCCTTACTCGCTACTCTCTCTCTCCTTTCATCTCCCTCTCCCTGTAAACAGAGCATGTGTTGCTTGCTTCACACAGCACATGAGACTCCGAGCGGTCCCTTGGGAGGATACACAGGCAACTTGAGCGCCTCAGCATGCCTTCAGCTAAGCATATTTGACAAGACCGCACATACACACGGTTAGCTTTTGCTGGGGCTGCCTGGCGATGAGCTGCTCTTCATTGATTTAAATCACTGCTTTATATCTTTCATCTTCAGCACAGGGAGAGGAGTGCATCATGCAGTTATTAGACGATGCACGCATATACAATGCACATGCGTACGTGCACATGCACACCTAGCTCCTGCTATATGACTGACAAACCGCTGATGCCACCTTTATTACCTTCTCATTTGCATTCCAGCAAGTCCTTTTTCTTGTGTTGTCAGGGGAGAGATAATGCCTGTCAAACGCAGTGCAATAACAGACAACAAAGAATGTCATTCTGCTAGCTTCCCCTCTCTCTCTCTCTCTCTGTGAACACCTTCATTAAAGGAACCTGAACTGGGACTATCAGCCGCTCTGCATTCCGTGTGTGGATGAGTGCATGTGTGTGGGCGTGTCAATGTGTATGAACCAGTATTTGTTGTTGTGTCGGAGCATATATACTTAAAAGCAGGCATACGTTTACTGCCATACTGCTGACATACTATAGGTGCATGTTCTATTTCTGTTATATTTAGTTTCTTTGCTATAAAATATCTTGCGAGATACTACTGCCATGCTTACGCCACATCTGACCGAACTCCTGACATATTATCCATCACCCCTGCTTTGAGTGCAGTGTGCAGGATCTCTTACAGTGTCTACAGTCTCAGAAATAAAGACACTAAGCTGTCACTGGGGTGGTACCCTCAAGGATATATCTTAGTTCCCTTAGTCAGGGAAAATAATTGTACCATAATCCATTGAAATGACATTTTCTAAGTTGTACTCTCAATTTTATTTTATTTTGTGTAAAATCGTGCCTGGGTCATTTTACCTTCACAGTGGCAAACAGGGTAAGAACTGCAACACCACTGACTGTGACGGTAATGACAACTAAAATCCGAGCTTTTCTAAAACTTCAGAAAGATGTTTTTTCAAGAGTTCTTTAGTAAAGGTAATTCTATACATAACCTTTTCCTGCTTAAATGGTTCTGTGCATGGTGAAATGGTTCTACAGACTTATGGAGAATGTGTTATATGTGGTTGAATGTAGAATGTTGGGTTTTTTTTTTCTTTAAATGTTTGTTCTGTTGTTACAAGCTTGACAACACAACAGTAGCAGAACCCTTTTTTGGTGCATCATAGAACCATTTTCAAAGAATTTGTACAAAGAACCAAAAGCAACACATTATTTATCAATTTGAAGAATAATTTCACCATACAAAGAACCTTTTAAGCATAAAATGGCTCTTTATAGAGTCATGGTTCTAAATAGAACCATTGTCTTTTCTAAAGAACCTTTGAAGAACCATCTTTTTCAATTGTGTATAGTCCCACTGCCAATTTTTTTATGTCACATTGTACGTAAAAAATTACAAATGTTTCATTGATTTGAATTTGATTTTTAAATAACTAAATATTTCGGAAGTTACACCACTGACATGCGTCATGGAGCAGTCAGTATTTTAGCCAAACTGATCAGACACACAAAGTTTTTCTTGTTTTGCGTTGTGCACACCACTGATGGAAAAATACTGGGGCAAATTTATATATAAATAAAATGGCACTGTATATGTAGGATAAATTGATCATAAGATAAACCATTTTCATGCATTTTTATCATTTAAATGGTAAAACAGGCATAAATAATAATACTTTAGCTATGAAGTCACTGCTATGACGTTCATTTTCATGCACAACATGATTAAAATCTAAAAATCTAAAAAGAATCTGAGTTTTGTTAATTTAGTAATAGCAGAAAACATACACAGACATCAACTTTAAGCAGTTTATTCTTATTTTTAACATAAAATATGGATGCCATTAGCCATCTTAGGTAAAATGACTTTAAAATGTGTTTTCTTAACATATTTTTGCATTTATTTGATATGTGTTGAACAAATGTAGATTTTCTTTTGTTGGGGTTACAAACATCTTTTTTAAACATGACATGTTTTATCACTATTTAACACACAACTCTGATTAAACAAAACAAAAATATGTTTTTTACCCAAATGACCTGCATCGTAAATGTTCTTGCACACTCACTTGGAATAAAGAGTACATCCACCAATAAAGAAAACCCTGTGCATTTACTATTCAGCGACAAAAACACAGTAGAACATGCACATGCTGTAACTCCTCCATCACCACATTTACGGAATGGATTACTGCCGTGTTGCTCAAGTGGCCAGTGCAGGCAGGCTTCAGTGTAGCATCACAAGAAGCCTTTGAACTATGAGGAAAGTCTTGCTGCTATCATAATGGATACGATGGAAAACTCCTCGGCCAGTGGGCCAACATCAAAACATACACATAAAGAATACAAAGCAAACAAAATGAATGTAAAGCAACAGCCATACTGCACCATTAGATTGCTCTCAAACAAATATATGCCAACCAATGGCAACATTGGCCACAACACAAAAGGCTCCAGCATACTAAACTAAAAATGGTTTGCAGAGCTAAAGTTTGAGAATGAACCTGACCAGACCTGATGTGAGCAGTCAGGGTGTGGATGAGAATTTCAAGCTCTAGTAAGTTTTATATTCTTGCTACTGGGTGTCAGAAGCCAAGAATATGCACTAGATGAGGCAATCAAATGAGAATGACATTTCAGCCACAATCATGCAGACTGGTTTTTGTCTTTGCAGTGTATCTTCCTCAAAGCACTGAACTGGCTGCTGTCTTGCACAGCACTGTGATACTCCTGGTGGCTGATGGAGATGTCTTGTCAGTTTAAAGCATTCAGGCTCTCACAGAACAGTGATTGATATGCAGTCAGTACTGATTTACTCTCCACTCTGTGTCTTTGATCTTATGCTTTAACCCCTCTTTCCATAACCACCAGCCCAGGCTTCTACAGCTGTGTCCACTAAGGAGGTTTATGCGAGTAGGACATAGGGTTAACACATCGCCCCCGATTAAGTCTTGCTCATGAGCCCAGCTAATCAGAATTGATAGCTCCGTGTGTGTGTGTGTGTGTGTGTGTGTGTGTGTGTGTGTGTGTGTGTGTGTGTGTGTGTGTGTGTGTGTGTGTGTGTGTGAGATGTTTGAGAAACACGGAGAAGGAGAAGGAGAGGAGGAAAAATAAAGGGAGTCAGAGGAAATTTCTGAGGCACAAGGAGGCGTGACAAAAACAGAATTTTCTCTCTCAAGGTCAAATACGAGCGGAGAAGGCTTAGCAGAAGATTCCTGTGGTCATTACTGTTTTCTTGTATGTTAGTGATGGATCAGTGTCGTTCAGTACACCAGCATTTCCCATGTGCACACACAATAACACATTGTCTCACCTTCATTCCTGACCCATGAGTCACATGCATAATCTATATGCATCATCAATGTCACATCAAAACCTCATAACTTTTTAAAATAGCAACTGTCCTTTACACATGCGAACATTTCTTTAAAAACGGGCCACAAGAAATTTGCCAAAATTATCTGAAAATTTCTTTGTTACATTGAAAATACCAACTGTAACATTGCGTTAAAATTTCACAATAAATGGACCAACAGAAAAGGTCCACGTATTTGTGTGGTTTTACGTACCATAATTCACTTTATGGTACATCAAATCTGGCTTCAAACCATAATAAAGACAGTGTGAACACACTACATGCTAAAAACGTTGATATTATATTTAGTTTTTGAGGTTTTTCAAAGTCAGGAGATTTCGGTCACTACAATATACAGAAACAAGTACACTCACTCTCTCTCTCTCTCTCTCTCTCTCTCTCCTGTAAGTCTTTCATCAAGAACCTTCTTGACAAACAAGGTATCCTGCCAATCAATTCACCTTCTGCCCTTGCTTTGAATGAACAAAAACACACACACACTCATGCACTGAGGTGCTTTTGAGATATTTTGAAATTTGTTTTCACTCAGCTCTTCATCATAGTATTCTCCTTCCAGCTCAAATCAATACTGCAACATAATGTGAAATTGTTTTCATCTGATAAAAAAGCAGTAGGAAAAATACAGCAGTCTGCTTGAAGTTTAATTCTTGAAAGATTAATTCACTTCTAAAAAACGTCTATTTTGTTTTCAGCAGGCTGCATATTTCTCAATTTTTCCTATCCATCACTAAATCTCCCTTGTGACAAGATTTAGAACACCCTACACTATACCAATAAGAGTCCTTGGGCAAGACTCCTAATACTACCTTCACCTACCTGTGTAAAAAAATCTAATTGTAAGTCGCTCTGCATAATCCTGTAAATGAGTAGTTTATTATGTTGCAAAATCTTTGACCAAACCATTTCTAACATTTCCGTGCCTGTTCAGTGGTTGGTGGCTTTGCACATTGTCTGAGGGTGCAGAGGTCAAACCATTAGTGTTTATAGCATCTATAGAGACAGAGAAAGAGAGAGTGAGAGAGAGAGAGAGAGATAGAGCAGTGAGGAGGGCCTCTGTCTTCATCGGACATTCATCATGATTAATTGATTGTTGCTGCCTGATCCATAATCGTCCAGAGGATATAAGCTCGCCAGTGAATCAATCGGCCTGCGCTCTGGATTGACCTAATTCTGGCGCCTGAACCTGCTGACTTGCGAAAATGGCGCTGAGATCAATTAGAAAAACAGAAAAAAATGAAGGTAATGAAAGCGGCAGGTATTAATAATGTTCTTTAGCGATGAGTGCTAATGACAGGTCAGTCACCGGGGGTCATTAATGAATCACAGGCCACTGCGCTACAGATGCTTCTGAAATAGAACAAGCAGACTTACACTTGAGGGGATCGGAGAGAAAAGAAAAGATAATTTAACCCAAACAATGGCCTAAAAGAGACTGAAAGAATGAATAAACTGGAAAAAGGGTATTTGGGCTGCAGCCCTAATACTAACAGCATTATTATAGAAAGCATTCATTATTCATACATGGATGGCATGTATTACTCATATATGCCAGCTTATATACACTCACCGGCCACTTTATTAGGTACACCTGTTCAATTGCTTGTTAACACAAGGTCTGAGTATTTCAGAAACTGCTGATCTACTGGGATTATCACACACAAACATCTCTAGGATTTACAGAGAATGGTCCGAAAAAGAGAAAGTATCCAGTGAGCGGTCAGTTGTGTGGACGAAAATGCCTTGTTGATGTGAGAGGTCAGAGGAGAATGGGCAGACTGGTTCGACATGACAGAAAGGCAACAGTAACTCAAATAACCAACCAACATCTCTGAGGAATGTTTCCAACACCTTGTTGAAAATATGTCACAAAGAATTAAGGCAGTTCTGAAGGCATCTAGCAATGTGTACCTAATAAAGTGGCCGGGGAGTGTATATATAAAAGGTTTTTTATGCATCTATGTATTAATGAAGTGAACATTTGTATACTAGCTACAAAACTAAACTCTAAATACATGCACACTCTAATCTATAAAGTAAAAGCATTAAAACATGAAATGAATGAAAATGTTATTCCTTGACACAATTAAATAATTAAATATTTTAAAGCAAACAGATAGCATAGTAAAGACGTAAACTGTTATGTATCAGAAATATTTCACTGCTGTCAGATCAAAATCTCCAAAATGGTAACTTGACAGGAACATACTTTACAAAAAACATACTTTACTTTTAGTGTAAGTCAACGGAACCAGACTTCTTTCCAAATCATTTGGACCGTTTCTTTCAGTCTGTTCATCATCACATTTATACACAATGTTTCAAATTATGTCAAAAACCTAAAAATGACAGAAATGGAGAAACGAGGTTTTGTTCCAACAGCAACGATATATATGATCTATGTATGATGCATGCATATTCAATATTTGACACATAACACAACATATATGCCTGATCCTTTATGATATCTGTGCTTATATTTCTACTTATCAGATTTCCATATGGGATCATTTGTGCTCTTAACACTGGTCCATTAGGCTTCATTTGGTGTGTGATGTTTGGATTTTAGCAATCATCATTTACAGTGTGATATAAATCCTCTCTTGGCTCTCAGCATTTTCAGCAGACCACAGAAATCAATGTAACCTATGAAAAAAAGGCATAAAGTTCCCAGGAAAACTTACAGGGAGTTAAGAAAAGCGTTTACTTCCAGATCAGTTTGCTGCTGTAGAACCAAGCGGAATGGGAAACTAGTGTAATCACCTGATTCAAATATCTTTAGGAAAACGCTACTGATCTTAATTGCCAATAAAGACTTTCTAATAACAATGTTGGACCTTAGAACTAAGCCTTCAATTCGGGCTATTAATGCCAAAAATCCACCTCTACCACAATCCTAACTCTGCTCGCATCCCTATGGGCTAACAGCAATTTGCATGAAAACTGTTCTAGATTCTTTCTGACATTTGAAGCTTGTAAACTGCATGCCATGTTTTATATGAAGCTTGTAATAGACATATATATTAGCATGTTTTACCTTGCAGCAGTTTCACAGTGACTCTTTCAGTAGAGAGGCCTGGAGTAGAGCTGCTGCAACGTTCCCATTTCTAACAACTCATTAATTGGCTGCCATTCATTTTCACAGTCAATGACATATCTAGGACTTCCAGTCTAGAGTGACATTTTTTTTCATCAAATTGGTCCTATCTACTGGAAATCAAAACATAATAGGCTGATTCCCTGGTGACTGATTATGCTGATGGTTAATCTAACATGCTAGGACTTTTCTTCAGCTTTAAAGTCGTAACCAATAGTGGAGCTCACTAAATTGTTTTTGTTGCTTGCTTTACCTTGTTTATTTTTTTGTTTGTTCTTGGTAGACGTAGCGAAGTGAACTCTACTACCATGATTTTTTTTTTTGGTCAACAAAAGGTGCTTGTCTAATCTAAGGAGGGAGTTGAAGGTCAAGTCGAACTTTTTCAGCTTATGTATGTCTCCAGTAACTGTCCAGCAAACATTTGATAAGATCAGATCTGATCAAGAATAGTCTGGCAGACACTCTGTGGTGTGAAGGTGTCAAACCATTTATAGCTTTACAAACTAATAGATGTACTTATAGAAGAATCAATTTTAGAATAAACAGGTGGCCTCATAAAAACCTACAGAATATGTTACAGCAAATGCTTTAGTTTATTAAGCCTTTCATAGAAAGAAAGCTTCCGGCGACACACACACACACACACACACACACACACACACACACACACACACACACACACACACACACACACACACACAGCGTAAGGCTCCTGCATGGTGGCAGGAAAGTCCTGCTGTGAGCTGTAATGGTGCTCTTTCATGTGTGACCTCTGATCCATGCTGTGAACGGCTGAGGCACAGAGAGACCCTCCAAATCAGACACACACACACTGTTACATTCTGCCCTGTATACGTAAGTGGGATTGACCTGGAACTGGCAACCTGCTGTACTGTAACAGGGTGCTCATATAAAATAATTCAATCCATCTAGGAGAGAGTACAGTAGAAGGTTAACTCGTATTCGGTCATGTCTATGGAGCAACACAATGTGATGGTGCAATGCAAAACTGTGAAAATGTGTCATGATGGTGCATCAAAATCTGCAATGAGCCCCAATCAACAGCTCAGCTGTTAGTAAGTTGGACAACAAATGATTACAGTCATCATTTTTCTTCATTTGAGTTTTGTTCAAAATATAACTAGAATATGAATCTTGAACACAGTATCAAAAATTGAATTAAATCCACATGTACTGAACTGAATCAATACATCATTACACCCCTAAAGACAGATTTTATCACTTGGGGAGAAAATAAACCACTTTCAAAGCCTTAATAATGAGAACATTTCTCATTATTATAAAATGCTATTTCATTATTACGACACTGTCTCATAACTGAATCTCTCAAAATAACGAGTTAGTAACCTCAGAAATAAGTTAATGTCTTGTAATTTTGACCAAATTGTTCACAATACTGAGAAATTTCCTCATAATAATGATGTATTATTGATGTATTGATGATATATTATTATGATAACTACAACCCCAATTCCAATGAAGTTGGGATGTTGTGTAAAACATAAATAAAAACAGAATACGATGACTTGCAACAATTAGTGTCCTCAGTTCCCGAACGCTTATTGAGTGTTGTTAAAAGGAAAGGTGATGTAACACAGTGGTAAACACACCCCTGTCCCAACTTCTTTGGAACGTGTTGCAGACATCAAATTCAAAATGAGTGAATATTTGCAAAAAACAATAAAGTTTATCCGTTTGAACATTAAATATCTTGTGTTTGTAGTGTATTCAATTGAATATAGGTTGAAAAGGATTTGCAAATCATCGTATTCTGATTTTATTTATGTTTTACACAACATCCCAACCTCAATGGAATTGTACTATAAGAGCTATTATGACTTACTCATAATACATATCTCATAATGACTCACAGCTATGACTCACTATCTGATTTATGACTTTGTATTTCATAGTAAGGAATTGAAAGGCCTACATCATGGACAATCAAATGTTCCTTACTTTTATTAAATGAAGAATCTGAAGAAGTATATACATATTTCAAAACAAAGTTCACTACCCAGCCATATACTCCACACATGGAAATTTATTGTTTCAGTGATGTCATACGAACCGACTCATTTATATCTATTCACTTGTTCAGCGTACAGCAGTTTAGCTCCGCCCATTCATATTGAGGTTCTAAGGAGTGTTTCATCTCTGAGTGGTTTTGATGAGGCACAATACAGGGCAGCCAATCAGATCACAGCTCATTTACACGTATCAGTTTTAAAGGCAAAATAACAAAGACAGCCTGTTTAATTCTAAGGCATGTTAGAAAATGGTCACATAAAAAGGAATCATGACAATTTTTGGTACATAAAGTCACCCAAGTGTTATAAGTGGATCACAGGGGAAAATATAAAACACAAGAAATTATCCCTTATGTCATTATATATATATATATATATATATATATATATATATATATATATATATATATATATATATATATATATACTGCTCAAAAAAATAAAGGGAACACTCAAATAACACATCCTAGATCTGAATGAATGAAATATTCTCATTGAATACTTTGTTCTGTTCAAAGTTGAATGTGCTGACCAAATCACACAAAAATCATCAATGGAAGTCAAATTTATTAACCAATGGAGGCCTGGATTTGGAGTCACACACAAAATTAAAGTGGAAAAACACACTACAGGCTGATCTCTTCCCAGACCTGGACTAAAGCATCCACCAACTCCTGGACAGTCTGTGGTGCAACGTGACGTTGGTGGATGGAGCGAGACATGATGTCCCAGACATGCTCAATCGGATTCAGGTCTGGGGAACGGGCCTGTAATGGAGGCCCTCTGGACACTACGCTGACAGACAGCAAACCTTCTTGCCACAGCTCGCATTGATGTGCCATCCTGGATGAGCTGCACTACCTGAGCCACTTGTGTGGGTTGTAGAGTCCGTCTCATGCTACCACGAGTGTGAAAGCACCATAGCTTCAATGCCTTCATCTTGCAGGAACTGCTGACACACTCCATTACTGCCAACTGCCACCTCACACCATTACTGACCCACTGCTAAACCGGTCATGCTGAAGGATGTTGCAGGCAGCAGATTGCTCTCCACAGCGTCTCCAGACTCTGTCACGTCTGTCACATGTGCTCAGTGTGAACCTGCTTTCATCTGTGAAGAGCACAGGGCGCCGGTGGCGAATTTGCCAATCCTGGTGTTCTCTGGCAAATGCCAAGCGTCCTGCACGGTGTTGGGCTGTGAGCACAACCCCCATCTGTGGACGTCGGGCCCTCATACCATCCTCATGGAGTCGGTTTCTGACCGTTTGTGCAGACACATGCACATTTGTGGCCTGCTGGAGGTCATTTTGCAGGGCTCTGGCAGTGTTCCTCCTGTTTCTCCTTGCACAAAGGCAGAGGTAGCGGTCCTGCTGCTGGGTTGTTGCCCTCCTACGGCCTCCTCCACGTCTCCCAGTGTACTGGCCTGTCTCCTGGTAGTGCCTCCAGCCTCTGGACACTACGCTGACAGACAGCAAACCTTCTTGCCACAGCTTGCATTGATGTGTCATCCTGGATTATCTGCACTACCTGAGCCACTTGTGTGGGTTGTAGAGTCCGTCTCATGCTACCACGAGTGTGAAAGTACCACCAACATTCAAAAGTGACCAAAACATCAGCCAGAAAGCAGAAAGGTACTGAGAAGTGGTCTGTGGTCCCCACCTGCAGAACCACTCCTTTATTGAGTGTGTCTTGCTAATTGCCAATAATTTCCACCTGTTGTCTGTTCCATTTACACAACAGCTGTGAAATTGATTGTCAATCAGTGCTTCCTAAGTGGACAGTTTGATTTCACAGAAGTTTGATTTACTTGGAGTTATATTGTGTTGTTTAAGTGTTCCCTTCATTTTTTTCAGCAGTATATATATATATATATATATATATATATATATATATATAAAATGGGTCCTTAATATGATATTTTAGATCTGCATACAGATATCACACCAATGTAAAAAGTGTAAGCTACATCAGCCTTGTAGTTCCAGTACAAAACACAAGAAATGCAGACATTCAATTTCAAACATCTCTCAGCTGATGGACCACATTTGGTGTAGAGGAACACTGTAAAAATTTCTGCTATAAAGGAGTATATGTGGGAGAGACAGAGACAGAGCAAGGAGTGTATGTGTGCGAGGGCTGAGTCTATGCTGTGTGACAGGTGATAGTGAAGAGGCTGGAGGATGATGCAGTAGCTCTGGGAGTGGGCAGCAGCCGGTCATTGACAGTGCAGAGCCACAGGACAAACTCAATCACCCCTCTGCAGCCGGGTGAGTCCAGCATGCCTGGACCTAGTAAAGGCCTGGCAGGACTAATCTCCCAGATAATAGACTTCTGCTGGCTCTAAGCTGGCAGGGATCAATGCTGGCTCAGAACCAGCCAAATGAAAAAGGAGACATTTTCCTTCTTCAGCCCCCGCAGCCCGGGCACCTCTCCATCCTCAGGGTGGACAGCAGAACCATCCATCACAGCTACTGCTCACAGTACAGCAGAGGAGCTAGTAGTAGAGTCAGTGCAACACCGAGAGACATCCCAGGGCTGCCAGCAGTGCATTATAAAAAATGTAATGGATATGCTGGACACTGAACACACAGTTTGCATAAGAAAGCGGAAATTCAAAAGGAAAATCAGTGACAAAATAGGAATTTCCAAAACTGCACTTATAATAATTATTACAAGTTATAGAGAAAATGGAGCTCCTAACAGCTGTACGAGACCTGACAGACCACCAAAACAGTCAGTATCAAATAAACAGCACCTAAAGCTTTGACAGAGAGTCGGAAATCAATCTGAAAAGATCTGAAAAAATCCACAGGTGATTCTGTCCATGCTTCCACTGTGAGACGACAACCCAGCACTATAAGTCTGAAGGGATGTGTAGCTGTCAAGAAGCTGTTACTGAGAAAAGGAAATAGACAAAAAAGAAGAAACTCAAACAAAGAAGCTGCTGGCGTTCTCAGAACAATGGACTGACCACCCCAGAGTCCAGACTTTAACTTCATTGAATGTGTTTGGTTTACCTGAATCTTGAGAAGCAGAAAACACAAACAACTCCTAAGAGTGAACTTTGGAGGCATGGAAAAGCATCCCTGCAGAGTTCTGCAGAGTTCCAAAAAAGGATGTGTGACAGAATGTGAAAACGTGTATTTTTCTTATTGTTTTGTGTATTTTTCAGTTAAGTAAATGTTCATTTCTGTCTTATACTTCATTGTCATTTTGACTGGGAATGAAACAAATATAGGAAGGTCTCGGACTTTTGCACAGTTTTTCATTTTTCAACCCTGTTAAAATTGGATTTTAAAAAGTCCAAATCCATCAGTCAGTCATAACAATGATTTAAGGCTGACGAACATGACTTGCTCAAATTCTTCATCATTTATTTTAGCCATCCACATCACGCAGGTTGCAGCATTTTTAACACGTTTATTCTGAGAGTGCCATTCACACATATTAAAAATCCATCACATAGTTAATCAAAACAGCCAAAGTGCACATAAAACACACGCTGTAGGTGGGTCTGTGTTTGTTAGCTGAGAGAGTGTGCACAGTGTATTTATTCGAAGGTTATTCACAGGTTAGTCACATGTGGGAGTGAGCGGTGGCAGTGAAGTGCGAATCATAACTGTTTCACACTGAACTCCTGCAGCTGCAGCTGGAACGACAGATGGTGTAACAGTCAGCTGCTTTTTTTGCCTGGCCTGCTTTGGGAATATGAATAATGTGAACGTGTGAATCCTGAACACATTTAAAAACTGCTAGTAATGGAATGGGAGATTATTAAATGCGTTCTGCTTAACGTGCGGCCTTGCTCTTCCAAGCGTTAACCTATGATGAAAATCAGACCAATGTGTTGGTCTATTGGCACTTTTGGCCTGCTAACTATGGTATCAGTAGCTTAGCCAAAACACTACAACTACAAACACCACAGAAGAGGTCACTTGACTTTTGCTCCCTCAGACATTAGTTATCATCTACACTTGTTTCAGGGCAGAACGCCAGGTCTTCGGTTTCACGTGAACGTGTACTGTGGTGTGTGGCACTGCTGGAGTCTGTAGCCTGCTCACTAAAGCCTTTGGTACCCTATGGCTACGTTCACATTACAAGTCTCGTTGCTCAAATTTGATTTTTTGCTCAAACCCGATCTTTCAGACTAAGATGGTTCACACTTGTTTAGGCATGTGATTCAAATCTGTCATTAATGTGAACGAACCAGTGTTCAGAAATGACCCCGCATGCGCACATCCTACTCAACAACGTCACATGAATGAATCACGTGCGTTACATACATCAACAGCAAACAAACTAGGGAGCAGAATAAGCCTTTACTGCAAAGATAAAGTCTGATCAGCTCTCAGCTGTTCATTATTAGACCGAGATGAAGGCGAAAAGGGTCTGATGGGCCTTTGTCCACCGTTTACATGCTGAACGATGGCGCACGCGCAGCGCAAAAAAGGCATGTGAATTCTGTCGCACAGCCATGAATCGGATACTTCTACGATGTACCTCATATGAAACTGGCTCAGGTCCTGAAAACAGATGTGAGTCGCTTTAGGGCAAAAAAAATCAAATTTGTTCCACTTCAACCTGGTAATGTGAATGTAGCCTATACCACTTTTAAAATCTTAACAGATTATAAAAAGACTGAACATCTCACACTATACTATACTGGTGATCACACGCTAAACTTTTAAGCTGTTGCTGAACCAAAAAGAACTCACAGCACTCGCGCTAACTCTCGCGCTCACTCTCGCGCTATCCGGTTGCTAGGAGACCCAAATAAACTAGGTTAGCATGGAGCTGCTCACTGCTGTTTGCGCTGACGCAGTAAACATGTTTAAGTGAGGCTCATGGGTTTAAAAATGGGAGCAGTTTTGTCATTTTTAGAGTTTTAAATGTACATAAATTCAGTTGTTACCAGTTTACACTACTAAATTACGCTCCGAGTTGAGTCGAGAAAATAAAGCGTCAGATGAAGCGCGATCAAGAGGCCGAAAATCTGAGTCAGCCCTCCTCGCACACTACTTGATTCTCTCTACCACTCTGACTAACCAAAAACAGACAAAGCCAGACTGAAAATCAGGGTAAAAGTTGTGTTGTGTAACCAACCACGTCAAGTTAGCCTGTCAGGCCATGGATCCGAACACTACAGAACAGGCTTAATGTGTCCCTCCAGAGGTAGTTGCTCGACTTCATTCTTTCAGAACTTAAGTCAGGGCTTCAGTTAGGCAGAATAAAGCATGTTCTAAAAAGTAGTTTATTTGTAAACCTTCTGTAACCTACTTAATTTTTTTTCTATGTAGAGCTAGAACACTTCCTAAGAAGAGTCTGGAACATGGAACAAAATGTGTCTCCTTGAATCTTTATTTAGGTTTTACTGATCATCACTAACAAAATTTTATTAATAATGACAAATTTTGTATTGAGTTACACTCAAACAAAGATAGAGCTTTAAGGACTTTTGTTAAAGACAGTGGTTCCATATAGAACTATGAGCACTCAAAGAACCATTAGGCAGGTTGTTCTCAACCATTTTCACCCCAAGGCCCACCTCTTTATTACTGTAAAGCACAGCAGCCCACAGACAAACTAAAATCAACTTAAAAAAAAGCTTTCTACACTGACAGTATATATAGCTCTGATGAGCTGCGAGAAGAACAAGACGTCGCCAGGCTCAACTGACAAATTCCTCGTTTTATCATAAAATGGGGGGCAGTCGTGGGCTGGAGGTTAGGGAACCAGCCCTGTGACCAGAAGGTTGCTGGTTCAATCTGAAATGACTAAAATTCCCTTGAGCAAGGCACCTAACCCTCAATTGCTCCCCGGTCACCATAGATAGGGCTGCCCAATGTTCTGGGCAAGTGTGCTCACTGCCCCCTAGTGTGTTCACTAGTGTGTATGTATGTGGGTGTTTCACTGGACGGATGGGTCAAATGCGGAGGTCTAATTCCACAGCGTGCAAAACACAGTTGGCTGATAATTCTGAATTCAACTCGAATTCAATTCAAAATGCATTCCACCAGCCGTTGACTGAACCAGGTTTTGTTGGAAGCAGCACAACAACATTTTTCACCATGCAAGTATGCAAATGGATCTATATAGAACCATTGTTAACCATGAATCTGCCTACTATTTACTACCGGCTATTTTTTTTCTTCAAAGTCTAAAAACCTGCCTTGATTTCCTCTTATTACATGACTGAAATGGAGGAAATACCACTTGAAAACCATTAGAGGACACATAATTACCTATCTGAAGTCTGTGTAGGTATTCAGGCTCCAACATCATGTTCAAAATGCATGAGGCAGACATCAATCGTGGATTGGAGTGAATGATATGCGCTCCCTTGAAATATTTTAATGCAGATTCAGTTGAGGAATGATGCCTCTGCTGATAAAGAGCCTCACTGCCTGGCATCTGTGGTTCACGTTCACACACTGATGAGTTTGGCTCATCATACACAGTTTGAAGGTCGAAGCTCTAAAGACGTGGATACTCTGAAGTGACAAGTAAATCCATTTTATGGCTCTTGTGAAGTCTTGTTCAAAACTACAGGTCGCAGCAGTTCAAGTTCACCAGCTCAAGCAATGATGGGGAAAAATGTGGGGGAAGAGTTTTTCCTGAATTCCAAGTAAAATTTATACCATTTACTTTGTTTATTGTTGCATTAATTGTTCCAGTTGCTGCAATTGAGACAAAAGTAGAAAAAAAAAGATTATTAATATAGCACTTATTACAAAAGGCATTGTTGCAGAATAGCTTTACCTTTTTGTCCGGTCCAAGCCCCAACAAGCAAGGTAATGGTTCTAGGAAAAACTCCCTAAGAGCAAAAGGAAGAAACCTTTAGAGGAACCCATCCTGCTCTGGTTGACACTGGATAGCAAACAATAACACAAGAGTAATATAAACAGAGCTTTTAACATCAGATTAAAAAATTAAAATACAGAACGGGAAAAACAGGTAAAACAATGGCTATTATTCAATTTTAAATCTGTTACTAAAGTTTAAGTCTGTACACCAGCAGCATCAGGAGGGTCAGTTCAGTTAGCTTGTATGGACAGTTTAGACTGGGGAGTGAACTGTACAGTATACATACTACATAAAACTAGTAAAATTTGGCTCTCCATTATATGAGCCCATTTCTAGCAGTCATCATATCTTTGAAGGTACGACATACAAATGCTGGTTCCACCTGTCTGTAGCACCATGTCATAACTAGGTACGCATATGTACCAGTACTGGTACCGCGTATTTACTCGTACTCATAAAAATGCCAACATCTGATACCCACTGATGCCATGTGACAAAAACTTAGTGCACACTACTGTGAAATGACTGAAGCTGGCAGCGAAGGAGGCTCTCTTCAGCTTCACTTCTCGGCTCTTCACACAGTGAAGTGTTGCTGATGCTGTGACAGTTGGCCTTAAATTCACTGGCCACTTTTAAATATCTGGCCTTGGCATTTTACCACAATACACACACTGTGGGATTTGGACTGTTTTTATACATACACAATCTCAACTTGAGGAACCACTTCCTCAATACACGTCCATGCGTGTGCTAGCAAACCGGAGGCAAAAACATTTACAACAGTAAGATCTGCCGACTTTACTCTGAATACAAATTGCCTTTGTAAAATAGGCACGTTGTTCTGAATGAAAACTGTCCAACACAGATCTGTCGTAGAGAATGTGTTTCACGTGAAGTCAGTCAGATTGAGATTTTTGTGGCTTTGGCCGTCCGTGATGTACTATTGATATACAGTACGAGTCACCAAAAAACAAGATTGCTAAATTCACACAGTGCATGTCTGGCTTTAGAGGACATTCAGCTACAGGCCAAACAGCCAAACAAAAACTACAAGACGTAAACTCCACAGATGACTTCTTTAGCTGCATCAGCCTAAACTGTGATTCCTGTTGTCACTGAGCTACACAGACTGTTGTTGAAAGCGACAAATGAGGATCATAAGATCAAAACTATGAAACGTACTTTACTAACAGCTGTACAGAAGCACTTTTCTGATGTGGATCAAAATCTGCTCTTCTCAACTGTACCACTGCTTGATCCAAGGAAATGAATGTAACGTCAATGAGGTTTATTTGAAATGAGCTAGATCAGCTTAAATGAGTTAACTGTTGAGGTTCATTGCTCTAATTTACAGTAACAACTACTTAATTCTAAGTAGGTTACTCATTATAGTATTGGTATCGGCAACTGCAGAAAAACAGTAGTATGACTCCAGACCTAATCTGAGCTGATATTCATTCTATTTTGCTCCTTTTCAGGCAGACCTGTGTGAGCTGTATATATATACACACACACACACACACACACACAACAGCCTTCAGCTCGTTTTGAAGACCATAGCCTGCCTTTTAATAAACTATATGAACTGGTATTGCTTACTTAAGCCAGAGTTAGACAGGTCAGTGTTCAGTCATGCTTGACACACAGTAAGAACTTGATTAAAAAAAGAACCGTAAGTGGTTCATTACTACTTTAGACCACTTAAGCTGTCGAGTATTTCACGAGAAGTCAACATTAGACTTCTTAAAAGGTTCCATACTTTCATGTTCATATCACAAATATAGAATATGAAAAGGAAAACAGTGCAGATTGTGTCAGAGGTTGTAATACTGTTATCTTAAACTCTTCAACTCTTTAAACATTTATGGTAAATGTAGACGTCTCTGTGTGAGCTGTGCACATATGACTAATCCTGCATTAAAAGCTGGTGCTCGCCTTTGTAACGGCGCGGCTAAACATTTCTTATTTAGGCCAGAGACAATACTACACTATAAAAAGAATTTAGCTAGCTGACATGGAACCATAAAAGGCCACTTGATTAATTCCTTTATGTATTGTAATTCTGTACAACAACCACTGGGAATTATTTTTTAGTCTGAGAATTGTTGTAACATTCCTTTGTCAATTATCTAACAGTGCAAGGTAAACTATCTTCTGCTCAGAATGAAATGGAAGCATGTTGGCTTGTCAAGATAACACTGGGAACAGAGACGTATCTAATTTCAGCCACCGTAGTTCGTCTAGTTGCACTACTATTCAGCCATATCTGTGACACATGAAGGCACTTGTGTTAGTAGAATAGCAAAATGATATACAGCAGATGCAACAGATACCAGATACACTCAGCTACCAGTTTATTAGGTACATCTACTTTGTATCTCCACTCATTGGACATTTTATCTGGTACACATTTTATGTTACTGAATGGCTAAAAAAAGCAAGTAGGTACTTGTATACAATGTCAACTTTTACAGTTGTGAGAAGTTGACCCTGTGAGAGTCTCACGTCAGGTTTTGACAGTGTCATATTTTCTTTACATCACCTCTACCTAATAAGTGACATAAACAGCAGCTTGGGGCTTTGCAGCCACCAGGAGGCTCCCTAACAACTTCTGGGTTGTGCTGTCGCTACTTGAGTGAAGAAAAAACCTGGTTGATCACGTCTCTAAAAAGAACATACATGTCTCGAGTCAAGAAACAAAAAACTAAAAGAGAAGATGAGAAGAAACGGCTAAATAAAGGCAAGATAAAGTTATTTTTGTTTTTTTGTGGTGGTAACGTTATGTCATTTGTTTTGGCTGGCCTTTTTCTGAATGGGTAGGATGGGCCTTCTACCCACCTACCCCCCCCACCCCCCATTTCACTTAGCCCAATACTTGTCACTACAAGTGTTTGTTAACTAGCGTAACAGAATGGGCAGTTAGTGTTCTCCTCCAAGCGTGTTGAGCTTTCAGCAATGCTGTGTTGCAAAGATGCAGTGGTGCTTCATGTGTCTTAGAGGAAGTACATGCTAGCCTTCACTCTCTCTACCCTATGTGCAATTAAAGCTGTCATAACAGATTATGTCCAGTAATATGACAGTGTCATTTTACCATCATCAGTAATTGTCATGGCAGATAACAGGAGTGCACAGCAAAAAGTAGCATGTGACATAAGCGGTCGAACATTATGTCATCTGCCATGACATGCAGAGGGAAATAAAAGCAACCTAAAAAATATTTTATTTTACTGCTGTTACACGAACACTTCCACATCACATCAGTGACCTTAGCATGTGTTTATTGGTTGCCTAGTAATATTTCATACAACAATGCAAACTGCTTCCATTTGCTTCCACAGTGTGTGTATTTATCTTGTCTTGTATGAGGCAATAATTGGTTTCTCTCAAAGCCAGCACTGTATCACAGCATCAGAGCAAAACTGGCCTAGAGTCCAGTTTCTCCTGGCAATGTGTGAAACAGACAAATCTGCCATTTTTTTTCACAGCAAGTACCTCAAAAGTACCCTTCAACCTAATGCACTGATCATATAACTGTCCTCTAACTGAGAGAACACACACCCACACTGACAACTCAGACACACACGACTGCCGAACAAAGATTACATTTCATATAAAGCCAAGATGCAGAGCCATACATACACTATACTGTGGCATTGGCATTGAAGAAGATGCTCTTTTATTGAAACCAAGCAGAAAAGGCACATTGTCAACCAGATAGAACAGCGGGAAGGTCATCTCCAACTATACACCTACTTCCACATAACACACAACCATAACTAACCCCACTCGGCACTTATCACACAGTAAAATGCATCGTGTTTTTTAATATGTCAGTTTGAGATACATTAACAATAGCAACAAACAATAGTGAGGATGAAGCAAAGCAACTTTGCATACAACACCACTAAAGTCCATTCTGAAAAGGGGAGCATGTGGTGGATGCCGCAATATGTTCAAAAGTATTTAGACGTTCCACCTAATCAGGGAATACAGCAAGTTCAGGGTGCTGACACTGGAATTCAACTGCTCACTCAGAAAGCAAACATTTTTCTTAGGGTGTAACTAACCTTGAATCACTATATATCCAGAAGTTTACAGACACCTGCTCATTCAGCATTTCTCCTGGAATCAAGGGTTTTAAAAGCGAGTCTGTCGCACATTTGCGGCAGTCTTTACTCTTTGGGAAGGGTTTACACTAGAGGTTGAAACATTGCTGTGAGGATTTGCTTGCATTCAGCTAAAAGAGCATAACTGAGGTCAGTTACTGATGTTGAAGGATTAGTTCTGGATCACAAACTCCTGCATTAGGACATTAGACTCAGGCTGCTTCAGAGTCTCTCCGTGTCAGTAACGGGTTAACCTTAAAGTAGCTGAATTCGATGATTAGAAGAAGTGTCTAGATACTTTATAGCAGTAGCGAACTGCAACCTCTTCCCACATCTAAAAAAACAGCCTAGTTTACTGTGTCCCCTCCTAAAGTACTGCAAAAGTTAAGAAACAAAAATTAAGACGACAGGTCAGCTTTAAAATGCAAGGAGCAAACAGCACAGAGAGGATTATCACCTGAATAAAACAACTCATTTCCTCAACACACAGCCTGACAGCCAGGAGCGTCAGACACACCAGCTTCAGAAGAATGACCGGCGACTCCTCATAACGGCCGTCTTCCCCAATAAACCTTCACATTACACAAACAGTGTCAGCGGCGGACAGAATAAAATCAGCGGGCATATGAACTAAATACCCTACCGTCTGATCCGGGACCCGAGAACGAAGTCCATCCGTCTGTCCGTCTGGGTGCAGTGGTAGATGGAGGGGTCATGCAGGTGATTTGCTTTTAAATTAACCAAGAATTGTTTCTCGGGCGCTGTAATGGTGATGGGCTGACTTGGATTTTGTGATTTAGGAAGTTTATCCCTCTCCGGCCCGAGACCCCCTCCCTCCCGGACCAACAGTACCCAGTCCCAGCAGCAGAGCTTCTGCCCCTCGGCCGATCCCGTCATCCGGGTAACATATCGTGGTGTAATTGAGCTGAAAGGCCTCGCAAAAGACTTTTTTGCACCAAATTAAGTTCTGGTGTAACTTAGCTCGTCATTTGCCGGTTAACTCCAACTTTTCACTGGAAGTTGGAGTTAAAGTCTAGAAAACGGTGCGGATAATAAACTCACAGCGACGTCCTCCTCAACAGCGGTAACGCTACTCTCGCCTTCCGTCATGCACCAGCAAGCTAGCTAGGTTAGCTTTACTCGCTAGCGTCGTCAGAGAGCTGTGGCTCGGGCTTCGCCTTCAGAGTCGACGTGAGGAACCTGTGATGGTCAGCGATAACAAAGCCCACCCTTCAAAGGGAAGATATGATTGGTTCATTTTACTGTTCTTTCAGTTAATTACTGTTGCTTGTCCCTCTGTAAATGTATAGCAGGACCACCGATCACTGACATTATTACTGACAACAGCAGATACGGCAGCATTCTGATAGGGAGACAGAGGGGCTTCAATAATGTCACCCCTCGCATTACTGTACTAACTGAAAAGGCACATTTGGGATTTATTTACTTAGTTTTGTATTGGCTTACATGATAATTGTCAAAATATGATCAGATAAACCTACAACTGCTCAGTTTTAAATTATGATTTTTAGAATATCTTAGGCCCTCTCTGGAGGCGTAGAGGCCATAACAGGTCCCCTCATTTTTGTTGTTTTTACTTTTTTCTCCAGTTACCCTTTGAACTGTGTTAAAGTTTTATGATAAATGGACCCAGAGAAATGGTCAAAATGTGCGTTAACGTCCTTTACAAGTCATAACATTTTTTCCTTTCCTCTGTAAAGGTACCATTTTGGAGATAAAATGTTTTTTATCAATATTATTGACTTAACATCTCTAAATGTGTTTGGGATCACTTGTATTGTGAGAAGCAGAAAATGTGACCAATACCGAATACCTAAATACAGACATTTTTGATATTATATTTTTATATTACTTTTAGGCTTCTGTGTAATTTTCTGTTAAATATTGTTTAACAGAATGTTTTCTGCCTTTCTCCTGACACTGAAAGAAATAATAGCTTGTACTTAATGGCTGTTTTGATTGGAAATTAGTTGAACAAAAGGGTGGTCTCTGACTATTGCACAGAACTATATGTACTTATGTATAATAAAAATGTTCTAAACCTAAACATAACCTTAGTAACCAAAAATAAATGTTTTTGTTCTTTTAGTTAAAAAACCTGAACATGGATGTTGTGTTTTCAGAACTCTTATATACCCCCAACTCACTTGTTGCCTGAGAGAAATCTTGCTGAGAGTGTGTGTCTGTACACATGTGTGTTTGGATAAAGGGGCATGGTGCTGAGCATTCAAAGGTCAAAAGGCTCTGTCTGTCCATGAGGCATAAACAACAAGTGACCGGCCTGATCTTGCATGCTATCACTGTGGACTGAATGAGTCCAAAATAAGCAGCCTTTTTGTGTGGGACCTTCCAGCTTTACTGGTGTGGGCCACTGACAGATGGACAAGTTTTTGGGTCAAGGCCTGGCCAGCTCTCCAGGAAGCGATTACAGGCAAACCTGAGGTGGACGCCTCAGAGAGTAGAGTGTGATCTGACAGACGGAAGAACATCTGGCCATGAGGAGCAGTGCTCATGAAGCAAGCAAGTGTTGACTTTTTAAACACCCAGAAAATTGGGAAAAATGATCATCCTTGTTCCAAGCCTTCTTAAACTGCTACTGTGTTCTGTTCCAGAGCCCCTCATCCCTGCTGACTGTTATATTATCTACACACAGCATCTTGGAGAATCACTGTTTTTATACAGACCTCCTTGGACTTCCAGAAGGCCTAAAGTTTCACTCACGAAATTGGTCCCGGCTATAGTAAATTGAAACATGATTGGGTACCTCCACCAGTTCTTAAATTTGTTTGCAGGGAATATAATGTATAAGGCCTTCAGTGTAGTTCCTGAACCAATGAGAGAGATAGTTTGGCTGTATTTGTCTAGCTACCCATTCATTTAAATTTCCCATTCATTGGTACATGATCTTAAATATTTTGTTTCCAACCAAGCCTTAGTAATAAAATAAGAGTTTAAATACAAGTGTGATGATTCTATTAAATTAAATTATAGACACTTCCAGAAATCATCAGGTCTTCTCTTAAAGCTTAGAATGCCCTAAGGGATTCCCTGCTGAATTTTATGAAGAGCAATTCTGCTAATTTTTTAAAATCTCTGCAGAATTCAGTGATTGAGATATAAACAAATTCATTCAGAGTGGTTTTATGTGAAATGGGAAGAGAAACTTTCCAACATGGATTTCTTTACAGTGGTGGTGATAGGAACCAGGGATCATAATGTCTACAGTCAGGCCTGGGTCATCCAGTGGGTTATGTGGGTGTGCCTGGAGTGCATGAGTCCACATGAGCAACTACAAGCAAACCTAAACAGCTGTTTTTATCTAGCAACCTTATTAGTTGAACAGTGGATAAACTAACAAATAAATCATGTCCTGAAGTCAAACAACAGCAACAAAACCTAAACACTTCCATCATAGTCATAGTCTTTATAGTGAAGCTGTCTACATTAGCTGAGAGCGGCAGAGCTCAGTGCGATGCGCTCTTTTGATGGACATCCTATTTCTGTTCTTGACGCATCGCATCTCTCTGCCATTCCATTGTGAAATGGTCGAGAATAAAGTCTTCCATAAGTGGAAAACAGAGATCTCTCTGAATCTTCTTGTAAGCAGTGTAAAGAGAAACTGACACTGTGCTAGAAGTTAGAGGTAAATACTGTTTGTTTTGTGTTAGCTAGCTACTTATGCTAAGTAGGCTTAGGTAGGGTTAGTTACAAGTTAATATAATCAACTTGCCCACCACAAGGGCAGTATAACTTTTTAAAACTGTGTTATTATGACTGTTGATGTTAAATGTTGTTAAATAAATCTAAAAAAGTTTTCCTTGGGGAATATTTTGCCTTACAATGCTTTACATGCACCTCTAATTGCTTTAAAAATGTGTTTTAGGCCAAAACCTTATCTCAAAACTATCAGGCAGAGTACTTGTAACCAGGGATCAGGCAGTATACTTTTAACCATTTGTTCTAATAATTTTCCATGAGGGAGCTTTAAGAGGCATCTGACTCTTCTGACATTTGGTTCCTGTCACCAATTCTGACTTAAGTTTCTCTGGAACAGGGGTGCACAAGTCTGGCCTTGAAGGGCCAGTGTCCAGCATAGTTTTCCTGCTCCAGCACAGCTGATTCTACACATTTGGTATTTGCCAGGTTTAGTGGGTGTGTTTGAGCAAGAGAACTACCAAATTGGGCTGGATTCTGGCCCTTCAGGATCAGAGTTGTGAACGATTTTAATCCAACATGAATGACATTTAATTGTGCAGAAATAAAAAAAAAAGGCCAGAATATACTTATTCTGCTCCGACATGACCATTTACTGCTAACATGGTGAGAAACTGATGTTGATATTTCATGACTGACATGACATACAAGTTCTCTAAACCTGTCTCTGGTTCTCCAAAGAAAACCCTGCACGTTGCCTTATCTTAATAAACTGCTGTCTTCATTGTGCTCCTTATCTACGGATATAGAGAAAGTGTATCATGAGACGTCAAACTCTAGAGCCGTCTCATCATTGTTTAGTGGTGATTTTTCTTTGTAGTCGCTGTTGTTGTTGAGTAGCATTCATGAAAACAAGTCTTTGGTCTTTGAGGCTAACCAATAAATAAATGAATAAAGCAATGGCATTATAGATTGACTCCTGTAGGTGGGTGGATGTGTAGCCAACTAAGTGATTCAGTACCCATTCATGTAGGTAGCCGTTGCGATCTGACAACCTCGACCCTGAGAATGACCTCTGTTCCATTAGCACATAAAGCAAACCTGCAGGCAGACTCTGAGAGGGTGGACGGACCCATGTGCGGTTACAGAGACAATGAGCCATAATGGAGGTCATTGACCACCAAGCTATTCTCAAGCTTGTTACTCTACATGCCCATGAAAACTCTTTTATTGAGCCACCCTGTGAATCAAGCGAACTGCACTCCATGTCCTTAGCTAATGCCTAGCTCTGGAGCCAATCAGAGGCTGGCTATAGAAATACCAGGCCCAGATGGATGTTTAAGTGATGGAAACAGGGTACATTGAGTTTGAGAGGGCCAACAGGCCAGTAAGTATATGGATGCTCTGCCAGGTGTTTGGGGTCAAGAGCATGTTACACAGCACTGGCATTCACCCCTCAGAGACTGTGTCTTTGACTATGCAGAATGGCTGTGGAGGAGTTAGGGCAAGAAGTGTCTTTGTGCCTGCAACTGTTCCAGTGTTATGGAAATGAATGCAGCAAGAAGGTGGGCTGGCTAGACATGTGTGTGGGATCTTGTTGAGCTTTATCACTACAAATATTTCTGTGCTTGGCAACATTTCAAATCTTAGATCTGGAAATATGAGATAAATTGTTGTTGTTCTTCTTGTTTTAACAGTTATTTACTAGTTTCAAGATTCAGTGACACAAACGCAAGCAATGGCCCAACATGCTTCACCCACCAGGAAATGAAAGGACACTGATTTTCACTGTTCAAACTTAGGTGACCCCAGCTTCTTAGAAATTTTAATTGACTTTATCTTTCTGTTTGAACTGTCTTTCAGTCCTTTTGTTGTCGTGCACCTGTACCTGACTTGGCTACCTAGGACATCTAGTTTTTTTAGTTTCGTCTACTGAGGCTTTTTCATTCCCTGTTATTGTTGTAGTTTTATTTCTTTCAGAAATATTTTTCTCTCTGATGTTTAAACAGTATGACCTTTTTTGTTCTCCAGTGATTTAATGCCATCTCCCTTTGTTGAGGGAAATTATTATATGTTATTTCGGTGACACTTTATTTGGAGGGGTCCTTTTTAGGTGAAACAAACACTTAACAGACTCTCAGTAACATGTCAAAAACACACGAGGGTTAGGTTTAGGTTTTAGGTTGCGGTTAAGGTTAGGGTTAGGATTAGGGCCATGGTTAGGGTCAGGTTTTGGGTTAAGGTTAAGGTTAGTGTTAGGATCAGGGTTAAGGTTAGGGTTAGGCTCTGGTTAAGGTTGGGTAAGGTCAGGTTTTGCGTAACGGAAGTAACATATTAACAATAATTAAATAATAATCTGTTAATCTGTTAAGATTTTATTAATTATCTACAAAGGACCACTCCAAATAAAGAGTTACTGTTATTTCAGTAAAATCTGTGTCCTGTTGTATAAAGTATGCTGTGAGATTAAGGACTAGTTTTAAATTAAAAATGGCTTTACCTGTTTATAGATTAATCAATTTGTTTCAACTAACAGCATAATCATCCTCCACGTCAAGTCATTTCCACTTAAATTAGTGATTTATTTTCTTCTGACTCTGCCTTCATTTTTTTGGTGTGCTTAAACTGAGAATGAAAAAAATTCTAATCTCAAATAAATTGATCTAAAAAACAGCATTTTCTACTTACAGTATTTCAAACCTTCAAACATCTATCAGAGCCTACTTATTTCTACACTGTAACAGACTAATTTTAAGACTTATTGTCAAGTTAAACTATCCTGCTGCATGAACCGATAATTTCACAAGTAATAAGTCATTTTCTTCTCAAACTCAATGTTTATTTCCTGTATTTTATTTTGTATTCCTTCTTTGCAGTGTAGAGATCGGCCTTGGGCTTTCAGATGGGCTCTCCTGGTGTTTCTCTCTGTTCCTCTTCCACAAATTTTCCATCAATATTTGACTCCAACCACAGCGTTACATTTTAACTTTGAACCTGACAGTAGTCCACCAAATTTTTAATCTGGCTGAAGTCACTGAGGTTTACTGATTTCCAACAGGGGTCAATGTGTGTGAGACTGGGTGTGGCCTTCTGTGGAAATCTGGGAACCTAACTGACTTCAGCATATCAGATTAAAAATGACCACCAGGGCCCGGAACCCAACACCACTGAATGTTTGTGATTATAATGTAATAAAAGCAGGTGGGTAGAATAAAGTAAGGGAAACAACAATTGCAGGCCACAACCCATTAAAGACAAGAGACGGGCTGGAGAAACTCCAATGTCCAACAAAGCTCTACTTTTCAAGATGAAAATATGATCAACAATTTGATGTCAACATAATTTACAGCACAAAAGTTAGAGATAACTCCTTATTTAATTTAATAAAGTACAAGATATTAATTTTTTAGATATTCCGTAGATATTTCTGAGGTGATTAGATATAAGATAATCCACTTGCATAAGGAAGGGACCTTTCAATATAGAGACAAAAAGAAAACATGACTGTGCAAGACCTGCTAGACCACCAAAACTACCATCATCAGGTAATCACCACTTAAAGTTTTCGCCTTTGAGAGAGAGGAGAAAGCAAGTTCCACAGGTGTTTCTGTCCATCTTTCTACTATTAGAACTCAATGCTATGAGTGTGAAAAGACGTGCAGCTGTGAAGAAGTCCTTAATGAAAAAAGAAACTAGATAAAAAAAGAAAACAAAGAAGCTGCTGCTGTTCTCAGAACAGTGGACTGACCATCCAGAGTCCAGACTTCACATCACCGAATATGTTTGTGATTACTTGTAATGGAAGAAGCAGAAAATAAAACCAACAAGACTGAATTTTGGAGGTGTGGAAAAATGCCCTTGCAGATTTCCTAGGAAAACCGAAGGACAGTCCCCTTAAAAAACTAGAAAGTGGTAATGAAGTCAACATGTAGCCACAATAAATACAGAAAATCTATTCATTTTGAATTATTGGTTAAATATATTTTTTCTGCTTTTTTCTTGACACTATATTAAATAGAGAGTCTCACACTTGCACATTACTGTATATGATGAATAATCTATGTAAAATTGTAGGCCAACAAACTTTTTTCCTCTGTGAAACCCATAATGCAAAGAGAAGTGTTCAACCAAAGCCGCTGAAGGTGTCCAGTGTCTAGAAGTACTAGATGATAAACAGTGGCAGGTGGCATAAACTATAAACAGATAAATCTAGTAATGTGAACAGTGAACGTGATAATATATTGAATTAATCCATGTCAAGAAAAATTAGTTTTAAAGTGAAAAAAGATGATCCTCTCTTCATCACCATCCTCCAGGACCACCTAAGACAGACAGAGCTTTGTTTCTGGAAAAATACATGAGTATCACTTTACTGACTATCTTATCTAGTTTTACAACTTAAAATACATATTTTCTTATTTTATCATTGCTGTAAACTGGGCAAACACATGATGTTAAGCTTCATAACCTTCACAAGCACAACTGCTACCTTTTCGACTGACATTGCTCTATAAGCTGTTCATTTCTGAAGATGTTAATATCCATTGTTCAAGAAATGTTTTAGCATGTTAGTTTTAGGTTGTTATTCTTCAGCATTTATTCGCAGGGATTATTGAGCTAAGGACTCTTATTGTAGAGGACAGGGATAGGAAACATCCCAGGCTGTGTGTGTGGGTCGACAGAGAGAGAGAGAGCGCCGAGGGAGACGTTTGCTGGGTGGTGAATGAGCTGTTAGAGGAAGAAAACTCTACTTATGTACGGCGTGGCTGTGGTCAACAACAGCTGGTTAATAAAGCACCACAACTTATGTAAGAGCTGTGTCTCTACTAATAGCAGTGAATGCTACATTTGAAAACTCATCTATTTAGAATGGCAAGAGCCAAGAGTGATTACGATTTTCAGAAAAACTCAAAAAATTTGAAAAATAAGTATTTTTTCTTTTGCTGTGTTCAACTTCACTCGGAAGTACATCAATTTTAGTCCCCAAAGACGTGGACGCCTCCATGAAAGCAAATAAGCTACCCACTGATATTAGCAATGAGTGATAACTTTAATGTTTTTAATGTATTTAAATTTTTATAACAGTGAACTTTATAGCCAATAGATTTAACACTACTGCTTCTATGTATTGATTGATTTAAAGCAAATACAACTAAAATCAGTTTTAAACTTGTACATCATTACTGTGACTATGTGAACAGCCAGGCTGATATGACTATATATGCTCAGAGCTAATTCCAGTCTTTAGGAGTAGGGGTTCCTAGATGATGGGATGTTTTTTTTCTAATTCAGAGGTTGGAAATTCAAAGCTTTAGTCAAATATAGCACATGCAACAGAAGATAAGAAACGGTAGCACTACTACTTTCAGTATTACATTTTTCAGGACAATCCCTCACTTTCCCATCACACTTCCTACCAGGAATTCAAAGGCTGTGTGTTCCATTTCAAAAATTACAGTGAGCTCTGTGTGACGGTATCATTCTGGTTTCAGTATTGAATTAAAAGTACCAGTATTAGTGCTGGCGTTGAACATTTCAAATCATATCCAGCTCTGTGTTTGGGTATTACCAGTACATTCTGCCTCTCTCTATCAGCAAACTGTCATTTGTTCCAAGACAGAGCTGTTCTTTCAAACAAACAACAAAAGCCCTCTATCCCTCTCCTCCAATTCTGCTGCAGGCCCTCCACTTCGCTTTTGAATCCGGCGCAGCCTGCAGCTCCAGAAGCAAAACAAAAAAGAAATAAATGAAGCCATGTTCAAAAAAATAGACAGAGAGAAAGATTTCTAAACTCTCTCGAGCAGAGTGGTCCCAGGGGTAAGGGGAAGAGAAAGAGAAGATGAGGAGGAAACACTCACAAGGGGGTAGAAAACCCAATAAAAGAGTACTCGCTGCCCATTGTCAATGCCTATTGTGTCCGAATCAGTTATTTCTCTGTATCTGTCTGAGAGTCGGTGTGGTGGCGTGAGTGCTTGATGGAGAGCGGGAGTGAAAGAGTGAATCCCCTGCGGCAGGCTCCAGGCTGAGCTGCAGATGGTACTCCCCACCCCCCACCCCAACGAACAGTATTCACTGCTCTGCTGGAGCTCTATATGCTATATGAGAGAACCTCAGGGAGCCGCTAGGACCCCCAGCAGTCATCCATATAATTCTTCGCATATCCAACTCCTGTGGGTGCTGCAGCTATACGGCATATACACACACACACACACACACACACACACACACACACACACACACACACAGGATTGTCATGGGGTGGAGTCAAATTCCCACATGCATTTTATAAATCACAAAAGTCATCACTCAATTTATGGCATTTTTGTCATTTTTTATTATAAATCTTATTTTGTTAGTAACAACGTAAAGCTAGGCTAATTTTGTGTAACATCATTAGGCTACTCAGATATGTCCTCATTTGAGATGATGAATTTTGCCATTTTTGAGCAAAAAATGGTACACTATAGTGTTGCTGGACTGCTTTTCTCTTCTTTTGGATCTATGCTGATTGTTAAAACTCATAACTATCAGAACAGGCCTTGTACTATTTTCCTCAGAGATAAAAGACAGTTATTTCATTAAACCTGGAAATAAAGAGCTGAATGTTTTAGAATCTTGAAAATTTTCATTATTGGCCATTTGTAGGCCAGTATTCACGATTCAAACTGCTGTTGCTATTGTGCCTTTAAGGCTGAGTATATGAAAATGATCTCTGTTCTGACTGGTTGTCACGCATTGTGCATTATGGAAAACTGAAACACTGCTGGCATGCTGCAGGGTGAATGGGCAGAGTTAAACGGCTGTAAGCTGAGTAGATGGATATGTATAAATATGAATTAAACCAATGAATTAAAAACAGTCAGTTTTCCCCTTAGTCTCTCTATATAGTCTGTATCATTTATGATGAAAATTTGTATATTAAATTAGAGTAGAATGCAAAATAGAAGCAATATTGCTAGTAGTTTTCAAACTTTTGGACCCCACTGTAAGTACACGGTCTGTCATGCTTGTCTAGTGGTGGGGAACTCTACCAGTGAGTTTGTATGCTCTGTCTCATTGCTCAGATGAAGTGCACAAGTATATGCTAGTTATTTCTCACATACACTTTTATCTCACATATAGTGCCCCCTCAGACACACATGCACACATGTAAACATTCTCCCTACGTGTGTTCGTGTTTACTTCATTAAGATGTACACTCAATTATTTCTAATTCACAGCCTACACACTTCACAGCAGCACAGTAATGGAGTCCCACACTTCAAATCATCAGGGCCAAATCCTCCCTCATCAATCCCAACCACCGCCACAACCTCAAAGTAACTAGCTGCAGTCCAGAATCACACACAGTTCCTTTCATTCAACACATGAAAGGAAACCCAGCACGAAGTGTATCAGTGAGGTGTTGGGCCACTGCGAGCCACCAGAAGCTTTGGTGCACATTTGCACAGATTCTTAAAAAGTCAAAAAGTCTTTGGAGCTGAAATGGAACATCATTCTTTCAAGATGTATACCCCCTATGAGAGTGTTGATGATGAGCGTCCTGTCTAATATATCAGTTCAAAATTTCCCATAGTTGTTCATTTAGGTTGACATCTTGTTGACTGGCCATAGCAGATAACTTACATCATTTTCAAACTCATCAGACCATTCAGTGACCCCTTGTGCCCTGTGGATAAGGATATTGTCATCCTGGAAGAGATTACTTCCATCAGAAACAAAACATTTCATCGTAGGATTAAAGGTAATTGGACAGAATAACTTTGTATTGATTTTCTCTGACCTTTCTCTGCAAAGGAGTAAGTGGACCCTACTGGGTCGGTCAGGCCTGTACTGTTCTCTTAGCATATGCCACACAAGCACTCGACGACAAGAATATAGAGATTATAGTGAATTATGACTCAGCCTCTGACTTTTTTCTCTCATCTGTGTGGACCGGTATCTATGGTTTATACACCACTGAACTCTCAAATGTCCGTTTGTTAACAAGTGTAAATAAGCAGATAGCCATGCAATCTTCGAAGACAAACACTGGCAGTAGAACAGGTCATACTGAAAAGCTCAGTAACATTATACAGGGCGCAGTCATAAGATGCCACCTTTGCCACAAGTCAGTTTGGGAGATCTGGAGAACTGGTCAACTGTAAGTGTTATTAATGTGAAATGGAAGCTTCTAGGAGCATCAAGAGCTCAGCCACAAAGCTGCAACGTACTGAGGAAAGTAGCATATAAAAATCACCTTTTCTTTACTTGAATTCTTCTCATTTTAGAGTTCTGTGCAAGGGGTGCTTCAAAAAATGGATTTCCATGGCCAAGCAGCTGCACATAAGCCTAAAATCGCTATGCGCAATATAAAGTGTTGGCTTCAGTGGTGATCTCCACCACTGGAGCAGTAGAAACATTCTCTGGAGTGATAATCATACTTTACTATCTGACAGTCTGATAGATAAATCTGGGTTTGGCAGATGCCAGGAGAACACTACCTACCAGAAGGCATAATGCCAAAAGTAAAGTTTGGTGGGAGAGGGATAATGGTCTCAGGCTGTTTTTCAGGGTGTGTGTCTCTTAGTGCAAGTAAATCATTTTGATGCTTCAGTATACAAAGACATTTTAGACAGTAATATGCTTCCAGACTGAGGCCCAGTGCCAATGCGAGGGCCATATAGACATCACAAGTTTGGCGTGGAGAAACTCCAGTGGTCTGCACAGAGCCCTGACCTCAACCCTAACCTTTGGGATGAACTGGGATGAATCAATTGCAAGCCTGGCATTCTCGTCCAACATGACCTCTTTTGAATGAATGGTCAAAAATTCCCAGAGACACACTCCAAAATCTTGTGGAAAGCCGCCCCAGAAGAGTGGAGAGTGTTACAGCTGCAAAGGGGGGGTGGGGGGGACTGGACTGGCGACCTGTCCAGGGTGTATCCTGCCTTCCGCCCGAAGACTGCTGGGATAGGCTCCAGCATCCCACCGCGACCCTGATGGAGAAGCGGCTTAGAAAATGGATGGATGGTTGGATGGATGGGTTTTGGAATGGCATGTTCAACAAGCTAATGTAGATGAGATGGTCAGGTGTCCACATAGTGCACAATATGGGGTAAATTTGAGCATTGTGATTACATGGCTACATATTCCAACTGCAATATACTTTATACTATGCAGCCTTACAACACTGTGGACTGACATGAGGTCTTAAACACAGATACTATTCTTTCTTTAATAAGCAAGTAAAGAAAGTTAGTCCTATATGCCCTCTTGGCACTTTTGGCACATTTGTCTCCTGCTTGTGTTCAATACTCTTGGGGACAATATGTTAAAGTTCATAACATTCATGTGGGTTGAATTACAAAGGTCTAGAGTGTTCATTTCCTCATAATGCCACTCAGCATGCTCTCGCAACTGCGCACACACACACACACACACACACACACACTTCTGTTTCTATTATCTGTTCACCTCCCCCACACACCTGTCCATTACACTCTGACACTGTAATTACAATAATACAGTGGAAATCTCACGCTGTTCTAAAACATACGGTACTGTCACATAGAGCGCACTTCAATGTGGATACACTCATAAATCACAGCCTCTTATATGGCTTCTTAAAATCAAAGTAGAACAACTTGAATTACAGCCCACACAGTATGTGCCTGAAAGCAGGATCTGAGATCATTTTTACACAATGCTGCAACACATTCCAGACACAGAAGACAATAAACACTAAGGGTGTGAGGGTGTATATGTGCAAGCCAGTCCGACCTGGTTTGCTGTTTAAGTGTTTATTTTATGATGGTCGTTATCTCTCCTTGCATTAATGTTTTTCCTTACTATAATCATGACCCCATGCGTTAGAATTCAGTGTTATAATCACGCCCATGCACATTTCGGAGGATCACGGAAAAACAGACAACATGAATGCAAATTAAAGGTTAAGATATACAATGGTTAAGTCATTCAAAGTGGTTTGATGTGAAGTGCTTTCTGGCAAATGCTCTTTCTGGTGAAAGTCTGGTTCCTGTCACCATCACAGTGAAAAATTCTGATTCAGTAAGTTGACTGCAAAGGTCTTGTTCACTGTGGTAGTGATAGTCCACATCCTCAGTCCAGGTCTTATAACGTCAAGACCCTCACTGTTCCTGGACATACAGGTTTGTTCTCTACAACATCCGGAGGATTTGATCTTTTCTCTGTTGGGTGCTTGTTCAGTCTCTTGTCATCTCCAGGCTTGACTGCTCTAACTGCTCCTGGCTGATCTTTCTACAGCCATTGCAACTGATCCGGAATGCAGCAAGTTTTCAGTCTTCCTAAATTCAGTCATGTCACTTCTCTGCTGCATTTCCTTCACTGGCTTCTTGTAGCTGGCCACATCAGATTTAAACCCCTGATGCTTGCCTACAAAGTCAAAAATGGACCAGCCCCTCCATACCTTTGAAGCTTCAAGTACAGCTCGGCTTGACCCATCATCCTTCAAGGTGGACAAGCATCAAGACTCTTCTCTGTCCTGGCACCCAGGTGATGGAACGAACTTTCACTAGCAGTCACCAGCAGATCTTCAGATGCAAACTGAAGACCCATCTCTTTGTGAAGCACTTAAGTGAGCACTAATTTAAATGGCTCTTGTTTTTGGCAATGTCTGAGCTACATGGTAGTTTGCACTTATCTATTTGTATTAGCTAGAACAGATTTTCTGAGTGGATAAAAAAAGCACTTTTATAAGTCGCTCTGGATAAGAGTGTCTACTAAATTCTGTAAATGTAACTGTAAACATGATCCACTATGATATGTGATTGCAATATATAACTCCATTTAAGAGCTTCATAGAGCTTGGCATAAATGCTGTTTTTTTTTAGTCTTAGTAGTGTATTTTTGCAGTGTGGATGTAAAGAGGGGTTAAATTGGGAGGAAGCCCACTGAAGCAGACCTTCGTTTCATTTGAATGGCAAACAGAGCTGAGCTCCAGTGCTGTAATTTGATGGGAATGCTAATTGTTCCAATACAGTCTTCATTTTTATGAATTCTATTAACTGTTTAATATGGTAACCTGCACTCACAGTTAGTCTCTGAACAGTAACACATTCTTGCCCCCTTATCAATTCTGCTTGTTGCAAATTTAGATTGGCTTCACGCTGAACACGTCACTTACTGGATTGGGGCCTTGCTGTAGCGGGAAAGACTGGTGTGGTCTGGGGATCTTCAGAGCCAAGTCGTCTGGAGCAGTATGCTCCTGGTAGGGTCTTGCAAGGTGAGCAGGTCTGGAGTGAAGACTTGATCCAAAATCTTCCATGACTAAGGAACACAAGAGGTTGTATTCCCTGCCTGGGAGAGGGATACTGGGACATACCCCTGGGGCCAGGCCTGTGGATAGCATTCCTTGGGGAGTGCATCGTTGCTGGGCAGCCCATGTAACCCGGCCAGTCTCAGTCCGAGGGACTGGTGCAGTGCTGCATAGGTGATGGGAGATGGCAGGGAAGTCCTTGGCAGTGTAGACCCCTGTGGCAGAAACTGGCTCTTGGTACGTGGAATGTAACATCACTGTGGGGAGGAGCCAGAGCTTGTGCAGGAGGTTGAGATGATGATGAACACATCTTTTGCAGGCTGAGTAGACTGAGCAGACTAAGATGCTCTTTTTATACCTAGTCATGTTACTGACCTGTTGTCAATTAACCACCAAGTGTTTTTTAGCATTACACAACTTTAACAGCCTTTTGTATGACCCCGTCCCAACTTTTATGGAATGTGTTGTTGGCATCAAATTCAAAATGGGCATATATTTTTCAAAATAGAATAAAATTTCTCTGTTTCAGCATTTGATATGCTGTCTTTGTACTACTATTAATGAAATATAGGGGTTAAAATATTTGCACATCATTTTTTTAGATTTACATTTTGCACAGCATGCCGATGTTTTTGGTAATGGAGTTGTACACAAAGGTTTAATGATGATTGAGGTTTGATGTGAAAAGCTTGTTGCAGAGAAACTTACAGAGTCAGAATTGTTCAAAGTGGTGATTGGCCCCTCCCAGTCTTGTCCATGTGCGTTTTTGTTTTGGTTTTTCTAGTCCGGCTCCCTCGTTTCGTGACTCCTCCCCTGATTGTTTTCACCTGTCCCTAGTTGTCCCTTTGTTACTTAAGCCCTGTGTTTGCACTTTGTCTTTGCTGGTCTTTGTATCGGTCTTTGTCCTCACTCTGTTTGTTGTTTGATCGTGCTATCTGTTTGAACCATTTATTGTTTGTCTTCATGTCTGTAAATCGTTCTCTCCGTATTGGCTCTGTGACCCTGGAGTGTCTTGACCCTGATTTTGGATTTGCCCTCAATAAAAGCCGCTTACCTCCGCACATGCGTCCACTACCTCGCTCCGCGTTACACTCTAAAAGCTCCCTCACATGGTTATTACATGAAATGGTTATGAATATGTTGCCTGATTCCTGAGACATTGCTTTAAGATAGTTCTGTAATATGTTTTTGGCCTAAAACATATTTTCATAAATCCATGCCAAAGCGGTAAATACAAGCACTGTAAGGCCTCAAGAAAGCGTTTTTTTTTAACCAGTAGAATTTTCTTTTAAATTAACATGTAGCTTCAGAACAGCAGATTGAACCGTGGTGTCACTCAAGTAATACAAAAAAGCCTAGAAATCAACAAGACTGTTACCAGACTGTCACCACTCAATTGTTGGCTGTGATGAAGTGAGTTTTTTATTCTAATTAAATGTTCATCTAAAAACAGCCTGGTGCTCATGTGGGCTTATGTTTTTTCAGTGACAGCACCAAGTGCATATCTGTTAGATTTAGTTGGGGGCAGGGGGGCGAGAGACAAAGGGAAAAAGAGGGAGAGAGACAGAGACAAATCTGCAGAATAAGCTTTAATTGGGTAATTACACAAAGTGGGAATGAGGCTTTTACAGCCCCAAATGGGAAGTGAATTAGCCATTATTCTGTGCGTGTCTTCAGCGAGGCTATTACTTATGCAGTGCTCTGGGACTCCCGCGTCTCCTCGGAGCCATCATAAAGCAGGACTCAGGCCAGCAAATTAGCCTCATCGCGCCAAGGGAGCAAGAGAGGAGCAAACAAGCACGCGATGGAGCGAATCCCTGGAATAACACTCAAAATCAATGACACTGCCACCGCCATCCTTTAGCCATCCATGTCTTGGATGAGCAAGCTTTGCTCGAGGCCATTTTGCTTATGACCTGGCCCTGATATTGAGGGCTGATGTTACAAGCTGTAATGATCTCATGTGTTTAAAGAGGCCACTACTTTTTCTTCCCTGCTATGAAAAGCCATTGCCTTCCTGACCTTTAAATGACAACCAGCTCAACCTTTAAAACCTATTAGGCCTTAACGTGAAGCTGTTCCTGCTGATGGTCCCATTCATTTTAAATGGATGCTGTGTGCGGCTTAGTGTTCTTTCCTCTGTTTCTATGCTTTGTTTCACTGAAAGCGTTGGCATCGGAGCCGAGCTGTGGGGGGAAATGGCTTTTTGTTTGACTGATGGATATCGTCTGACAATTCATTTGTCACACGCCACTGCCAGTGCAGAGAACATGCTTCTGCATGGATGTTGAGCAAGAAGCTCAACATTGACATCTAGTGGTTAACACCATGACCTGGAGCTTCACTACAGATAAAACAAAGGCATGTCAGCGGCCTGTTAAGCAAACACTGTGGACATTTTGAAAGTTCCCTCAAGAATGTAAATAGATAGTTTGCTGTGAAAGTGTGCATTGTAATTAAAATGTAATAAAGACACTTCTCCAAAATATTACACTGGCTTGAGGGGATACAATTTTAATGTTGTAACATATTATATGAGTAAAGCCTTCATGGCCTTTGCTGATCTAGTAACAGCCCCTTACACTGACCTGTTTTTACTTATGTAATACATGAACTCCTGGATTCAAGTCTTTAGCAGAGTCTGAATGGCAGAATTAGGTGGGTATGTGGACAATCACCAGGAGCAAAGCTCATTCTTATTATTTTTTTAAAAAACAATTTCATAATGAATGGCTCAATAGAAATGCTCCAAAACTGCTTGGATTAAAATCAATTTACATTCATTTACATTGGAAGTAAAGACCATTTTGGCTTCTCCTGTAAACTTACCATTTGGAAATAGTACACATATACACATTACACATATATACATATACATTATAAGCAACTCTGATTGACAATCAATTTCACATGCTGTTGTGCAAATGGAATAGACAACAGGTGGAAATCATTGGCAAGTCAGAGCACTGCCAGAGCCCTTCAAAATGACCTCCTGCAGGTCACAAATGTGGATGTGTCTGCACAAACGGTTAGAAACCGACTCCATGAGGATGGTATGAGGGCCCGACGTCCACAGATGGGGGTTGTGCTCACAGCCCAACACCGTGCAGGACGCTTGGCATTTGCCAGAGAACACCAGGATTGGCAAGTTCGCCACTGGCGCCCTGTGCTCTTCACAGATGAAAGCAGGTTCACACTGAGCACATGTGACAGACGTGACAGAGTCTGGAGATGCCGTGGAGAGCGATCTGCTGCCTGCGACATCTTTCAGCATGACCGGTTTGGCAGTGGGTCAGTAATGGTGTGGGGTGGCATTTCCTTGGAGGGCCGCACAGTCCTCCATGTGCTCGCCAGAGGTAGCCTGACTGCCATTAGGTACCGAGATGAGATCCTCAGACCCCTTGTGAGACCATATGCTGGTGCGGTTGGCCCTGGGTTCCTCCTAATGCAGGACAGTGCTAGACCTCATGTGGCTGGAGTGTGTCAGCAGTTCCTGCAAGATGAAGGCATTGAAGCTATGGACTGGCCCGCCCGTTTCCCAGACCTGAATCTGATTGAGCACATCTGGGACATCATGTCTCGCTCCATCCACCAACGTCACGTTGCACCACAGACTGTCCAGGAGTTGGCTGATGCTTTAGTCCAGGTCTGGGAGGAGATCCCTCAGGAGACCATCCGCCACCTCATCAGGAGCATGCCCAGGCATTGTAGGAGGTCATACAGGCACATAGAGGCCACACACAATACAGAGCCTCATTTTGACTTGTTTTAAGGACATTACATCAAAGTTGGATCAGCCTGTAGTGTGTTTTTCCACTTTAATTTTGTGTGTGACTCCAAATCCAGGCCTCCATTGGTTAATAAATTTGATTTCCATTGATGATTTTTGTGTGATTTTGTTGTCAGCACATTCAACTTTGTACAGAACAAAGTATTCAATGAGAATATTTCATTCATTCAGATCTAGGATGTGTTATTTGAGTGTTCTCTTTATTTTTTTGAGCAGTGTATATACACACACACACACACACCGGCATAACATTAAGGCGACCTTGTTGTTTCTAGGCTTATTGTCCATTTTATCAGCTCCTCTTACTATATAGGTGCACTTTGTAGTTCTACAGTTACAGACTGTAGTCCATCTGTTTCTCTGCATACTGTCTTAGCCCCCTTTCACCCTGTTCCTCAGTGGTCAGGACCCCCATGGACCCTCACAGAGCAGGTACTACTTGGGAGATGGATCATTCTCATCACTGCAGTAACAGTGATGTGGTGGTGGTGTGTTAGTGTTTGTTGTGCTGGTATGAGTCAATTAGATGCAACAGTGATGCTGGACTTTTTAAACACTCACTGTCGACTCTATTAGATGCTCCTACTGTGTCAGTCCACCTTGTATATACACTATATTGCCAAGTAATCGCTCGTCTGCCTTCACATGCATATGAAATTGAGTGACATCCCATTCTTAATCCATAGGGTTTAATATGATGTCGGCCCACCCTTTGCAGCTATAACAGCTTCAACTCTTCTGTGAAGGCTTTCCACAAGGATTAGGAGTATGTTTTGGGGAATTTTTGACCATTCTTCCAGAAGTGCATTTGTGAGGTCAGACACTGCTGTATGACGAGAAGGCCTGGCTCACAGTCTTCGTTCTAATTCATCACAAAGGTGTTCTATACGGTTGAGGTCAGGACTCTGTACAGGCCAGTCAAGTTCTTCCACACCAAACTCGCTCATCCATGTCTTTATGGACCACGCTTTAGCACTGGTGCGCAGTCATGTTGGAACAGGAAGGGGTCGTCTGCATTCAGCACACAGGCCTGCTTCAGGATTCGCTGACCCCACTCTGTCATTTTACGTGGCCTACCACTTTGTGGCCGAGTTGCTGCCGTTCCCAATTGCTTCCACTTTGTTATAAAACCACTGACAGTTGACAGTGGAATATTTGGTAGCAAGGAAATTTCATGACTGGACCTGTTGCACACGTGGCATCCTATCATCCTACCACGCTGGAATTCACTGAGCTTTTGAGAGCAAGTTATTCTTTCACAAATGTTTGTAGAAGCAGTCTGCATGCCTAGGTGCTTGGCTTTATAGGCCTGTGGCCATGAAAGTGATTGGAACACCTGAATTCAATGATTTGGATGGGTAAGAATACTTTTGGAAATATAGTGTATATGCACATCCTTCACATTTCTGTAAATATTTTATAATATCTTTTTATGGGACAACACTATAGAAATGAAACTTGGATATAACTTAAAGTAGTCAGTGTACAGCTTGTATAGCAGTCTGTCCTCTGAAAATAACTCAACACACAGCCATTAATGTCTAAATAGCTGGTAACACAAGTGAGTACACCTCACAGTGAACATGTCCAAATTGTGCTCAGTGTCAATATTTTGTGTGACCATCATCATTATCTAGCACTACCTTAACTCTCTTGGTAATGAAATTCACCAGAGCTGCACAGGTTGCTACTGGAATCCTCTTTCACTCCTTCATGATGACATCACAGAGCTGGTGGATGTTGGACACCTTACGCTCCTCCTCCTTCCGCACCACAGGTGCTCAATTGGGTTTAGGTCTGGAGACATACTTGGCCAGTCCATCACCTTTACCTTCACCAAGGCAGTTGTCATCTTGGAGGTGTATTTGGGGTCGTTATCGAGTTGGAAAACTGCATGCACTCATGCAGCTCCAGACCATGACGCTACCACCACCATGCTTAACTGTAGGCAAGACAGTTGTCTTGGTACTGATGCTGGACATCATCTCAGCCAAACAAGTTTATCTTGGATTTAATTTCTTTGGTCGACCCTGGTGAGGCCTGTTCCGGGTGGAACCTGTCCTGGAAAACCACTGTATGACCTTGGTCACCGTGCTATAACTCAGTTTCAGAGTGTTAGCAATCTTCTTATAGCTTAGGCCATCTTTGTGGAGAGCAACAATTCTGTTTCTCACATCCTCAGAGAGTTAGTTCTTTGCCATGAGGTGCCATGTTGAATATCCAGTGGTCAGTATGAGCAAACTGTACTCAGAACACCAAATTTAACAGCCCTACTCCCCATTCAGACCTGGAACCTTGTAATTCTAAAGAGTCCCATGACAACAGGGAGGGACAACGACACAATTGGGCACAATTTGGACATGTTCACTGTGAGGTTTACTCACTTGTGTTGCCAGCTATTTAGACATTAATGGCTGTGTGTTGAGATATTCTCAGAGGACAGTAAATCTATACAGCTATACAAGCTGTACACTGACTACCTTAAGTTATATCCAAGTTTCATTTCTATAGTGTTGTCCCATGAAAAGATATAATAAAAATATTAGCAAAAATGTGAGGGGTGTACTGACTTTTGTGAGATACTGTATATATATATATATATATATATATATATATATATATATATATATATATATATATATATATAAGAAACAGAAACAGAGAAACAGCCAGCCCTCAGCCCTACACACTATGATGCTTCCACCTCTGAACTTCACTGTAAGGGTAACACTTTACATTAAGGGTACATGACCTGCCAGTAATGAAGGCATTTATTTATGAATAGCTAATCAGAAAGTAATGAATCATTAATCAGGGACAAATGAATGTCATATATTAACAACCACAAGACTTAATTACTAAACACATGTACTAATGAATGAAGATGAAGGTAATAAAGGCTTTCTTCAGTGCTAGAATTTATTAGGAATTCATGTGTTAATTAATGTTGATGTCAGATTCCCCTCAGACACAGCGCTCTGGAATATTATGCCTATCAAAGTCAGCTGTGTTTTTCTCTGTAGCTTCATCCTCTCGTCAACCTGTCCTTCTGCTTCACCATGCTGTGTAAGCAGCACTTGTTTTTGCCTGTTTCTACCTGTCAGGCTTGAGTTTATTATTTTTTATTTCTTATGCTACCTCGTCTGTGTCTACCCACCTAGTGACTGTTTAATAAAATTAAAAACACTGACATTGTTTTGCAACTAGGACTCATTTGTGACAGTTGCCATAGTTTTAATTCATCTTTCATGTTAATAATATGACGTTTTAACTCCTGTATTGATATACAGAGCCTCATGAGGGAATGGTTTATCCTACAGTTACCACTGACCTCAGAAATCAGTTAATTATTGAGAGGGAAAGTGTAGAGCCTTTCTCCTGGGGTCATAAGAATCCTTAATTGTATGCACATTTTTGTGCTTTCCCACATCTAGCACCCCTGATTGAACTCAACTGCTAATTTACAAGGTTGTGGCGTGTCAGAGTGAGAAAAATACAACACTGTGCCATGTCAATTCTCAATTCACTATAAAGAAAGCAATGATTACTGAAAACACATGATAAATTCATGATATTTGTGTCCCCTAAAGTAAAGTGATGAACCAGTAACACTTTATTACTCATTAAATACCGATTCTTCATGATGAATTTATAATGTTTGTGCCCCTAAAGTGATGAACCACATGTGCCATTATGAAATTTCATAATGGTACACTTCACTACTGATTAAAGGCTAACAAAATAGCAGGAGTGAATCATTACATACCAAACTGACAGTCATTCTTTTGCCCTCTCAAGAACGGTGATGAAAGATAAGTACAAACATGTACAAACAGTACATGATACGTACAAACATGACACCAACAAAATTCACAAGAATAAAAAAGCACATTTTATTATCATCTTATGATTTCTACACAATACAGCATGTGGATATGTCACTGTAGTAACGTTACAGGGAAAATGAAGAGGAACCAGTACATAACGCTACCGGCTCTGTTGATCCTCACACATCTGTAAAACGGACAGAACTGCTAACAGCTAATTAAAGTCACAAAGATATTCATATTGCAGTGAGCGGTGTTTCCAAATAACTCACACAAGCTGAAGATCGAGTCTGTGACTCAGCTTTACTGAAAAGTTCAGACTTGAGAACAGAAGAAAGGGGAGAATATCGCGCCAGGTTAGCACTCGGCTAAGCGCAGTTAGCGCCCTCTTGCTGTCTCGGCTCAGTCTGTTTACCACCAGGCCCTGTGAAGCTCTGCCAGCGCGCACACACAGCCCTTCAGAATAAGAGTCCCTGTCGAAGGACGAATAAATGAACCAAGCAGCATAAAATCAACATGTGAGTTTAACCAGACAGAACAGATGTACCTGATGCCACATATTACTACTAGAATCACACGACGCTCGAGAGAAACACAAACACCTTACTACTCTTAAAACCAGAAAGGTTTACTGCAAATAAGTGAGCACCAAACCAAATATTGAAACTAATTTACAACTTCTTCTTTTTTCGGCTGCTCCCTTTAGGGGTCACCACAGCGGATCATCTGCCTCCATCTTGCCCTATCCACTGCCTCCTCTACTTTTACACCAACCATCTCCATCTCCACCTTCACTACATCCATAAACCTTCTCTGAGGTCTACCTCTTCTCCTTCTACCCGGCAGCTCCATCTCCAACATTTTGACCAATATATCCACTATTCCTCCTCAACACATGTCCAAACCATCTCAACCTGGCCTCTCTTGCTTTATCTTCAAACTGCTCCACCTTCACTGTCCCTCTGATCTACTCACTTCTAATCTTGTCTAGCCTTGTCACTCCAAACGAAAATCTCAGCATCTTCATCTCCACCACCTCCAGCTCAGCCTCCTGTCTTTTAGACAGAGCCACAGTCTCCAAACCATACATCATAGCAGGATGTACTACTCTCTTGTAAACCTTCCCTTTCACTCTTGCTGCTATTCTTCTGTCACACATCAGCCCTGACATCCGTCTCCACCCACTCCATCCTGCCTGCACCCTCTTCTTCACCTCTTTTCTACACTGTCCATTGCTCTGGATGGTTGACCCAAGATATTTGAAGTCATCCACCTTTACGACCTCTACTCCTTGCATCTTCACCTTTCCACCTGCCTCCCTCTCATTCACACACATGTATTTCGTCTTATCTCTACTGACCTTCATTCCTCTCCTCTCCAGTGCAAACCTCCACCTCTCCAGATTCTCTTCCACCTGCTCTCTACTCTCACCACAGATTACAATGTCATCTGCAAACATCATGGTCCATGGAGCCTCCTGCCTGACCTCATCTGTCAACCTGTCCATCACCATTGCAAACAAGAAGGGGCTCAAAGCTGATCCCTGATGTAACCCTACCTTCACCTTGAAACCATTTGTCACTCCAACTGCACACCTCACCACTGTCTCACTATCCTCATACATGTCCTGCACCACCCTAACATACCTTTCAGCTACACCTGACTTCCTCATACAGTACCACAGTTCCTCTCTTGGCACCCTATCATATGCCTTCTCTAGATCCACAAAGACACAATGTAGCTCCTTCTGACCTTCTCTGTACTTCTCTACCAACACTCTCAATGCAAAAATTGCATCTGTGGTACTCTTTCTGGGCATGAAACCAAACTGCTGCTCACTGATCTGAACCTCTCGCCTTAGCATTGCTTCAACAACTCTTTCCCATACCTTCATGGTGTGGCTCATCAACTTTATACCTCTGTAATTACTGCAGCTCTGCACATCACCCTTGTTCTTAAAAATGGGGACCAGTACACTGCTTCTCCACTCATCAGGCATCCTCTCACTCTCCAGGATTTTGTTAAACAACCTGGTTAAAAAGTCCACTGCCTTCTCTTCTAAACATCTCCATACCTCCACAGGTATGTCATCTGGACCAACTGCCTTTCCATTCTTCATCCTTTTTAAAGCTGCCCTCACTTCCACCTTACTAATTCTCTGCACTTCCTGATCCACCATCTCTCCCCCTGTTGTCCTCCTCTCTCTCTCGTTTTCCTCATTCATTAGTTCTTCAAAGTACTCCTTCCATCTACTCATCACTCTCTGTTCACTCACTAGTACATTTCCCTCTCTATCCTTTATCAGTCTAACCTGCTGTACATCCTTTCCAGCTCTATCTCTCTGTTTAGCCAAATGATACAAGTCCTTTACTCCTTCTTTACTGTCCAGCCTCTCATACAGCTCATCATAGGCTTGAGCCTTTGCCTTTGCCACCATTCTTTTTGCTAGGCAACTAGCCTCACAGTACTCCTGCCTACTTCCTTCATCTCTCTGGTTATCCCACTTTTTCTTAGCTGCCTTCTTCTTTTGAATACTCTCCTGGACTTCCTCATTCCACCACCCTTCTTTCCTCTGACCAGACAAAACACCCAACACATTCTTGCCAGTTTCTCTCACCACATTAGCTGTAGTTTCCCAGTCCACAGGTAGCTCCTCACTGCCCCCAAGGGGCTGTTGCAATTTTTCCCTGAACTGCCTGCAACCGTCCTCCTCCTTCAGCTTCCACCATCTAATCTTTGGCTCTGTCTTCACTCTCTTCCTCTTCTTTGTTTCTAATCTTATTCTACAGACAACCACCATATGATTGCCTTGCTACACTTTCCCCTGGTACCACTTTACAATCTCCAATCTCCTTTAGGTGGCATCTCCTGCTAAGGATATAATCCACCTGTGTGCACCTCCCTACACTCTTGTATGTCACCCCGTTTTCTTCCCTCTTCTGAAAATACGTGTTCACCACAGCCATTTCCATTCTCTTTGCAAAATCTACAACCATCTGACCTTCCGCATTTCTGTCTTTCACACCATACAAACCCAGCACCTCTTCATCCCCACTGTTCCCTTCACCAACATGTCCAGTGAAGTCTGCACCAATCACTAATCTCTCCTCTCTAGGGACACCATCTACCACTTCAACCATCTTAATCCAAAATTCCTCTTTCTCCTCTGACAACCAACCTGTGGTGCATATGAACTGACCACATTCAAAATTACACCAGCAACCTCCAACTTCAGGCTCATGATCCTGTCTGACACTCTCTTTACATCCAGAACACTTTTCCCAAGCTGTTCCTTTAGGATTATCCCTACTTAATTTCTCTTCCTCTCTACACCATGATAGAACAGTTTGAATCCACCTCCAATGTTCCTGGCCTTGCTTCCTTTCCATCTGGTCTCCTGGACACACAGAATATCTACCTTCCTTCTCTCCATCATGTCTGCAAGCTCTCTGCCTTTACCAGTCATTGTCCCTATGTTCAGAGCCCCTACTCTAACCTCCACACTCCTGCCTTTCCTTCTCTCTCGCTGCCTTCTAACCTGCCTTCCTCCTCTCCTCTTTGATGATCTTCCACCTACAGTAGTCCAATTTCCACCGGCACCCTGCTGGTCAACAGCACAGGAGGCGGTTGTTGTTAACCCGGGTTAACTCGACTGGTATGGCAATCATATTTGTGATCCACATGATAGTTTTGGCACAGGTTTTACGCCGGATGCCCTTCCTGACCCAACCCTCATCATTTATCCGGGCTTGGGACCGGCACCAGAAGTACACAAAGTACACCCCTAATGGCTGGCTTATTTAAACTACTTTACAACAAATTTAGAAATAACAGCATCTACAAATCCATTCTGTTTTACCACAGATAACAGCTGCAAGTTTTACACCTCAGTCTAAAAAGAGGTGAGGCATGAAAATACATACTAGCACTCACAACACATTAACTATATCTGCGATGTAAATTACATATATAATACAGTATGCATAACTCACCTTTAAAAGTAAGAAAAATGCGAAATATTGCAAAAAAAATGAAAAGAGAAACAAAGATTTTTTTAAATTATTTAAATTATATGCATTGACTTCTCTTAAACGTTTTATGAGAGATATTCACTCAAGACTCTATGGCTGCTTGGTATATAGCATTTATCACTATTACTGCCATTTACTGGCGAAGAAAAATAGCAGTATTTTCCAGCTGTGAAAACAGTTGAAGTGTTACATTTCAAACTGCTGTCCTAAAACATTTAGATATAGCAATTTCTTAAAAAGAATAAGACATTTTCATTTTTCTGAAGGTGGTATGTTTCAGAATAACTGTGGCATATATTAAGATATTTCAGTTTTAATGAATTCAAATGCCTATTTTCAGTAAATAAAAACAGCTTATTACACATCCAACAGTTGTAACAGTTTGACATTGCAGTATGACAGGTAATCATAAATAGCATGAATACAGAAAAACTAACAGAGCTTCTAGCAGTTCGCCAGAGTATACTAACATTTTTTGTATGCTTAATTAACACAAGAATTCCTAATACATTCAGGCACTGAAGAAAGCCTTTATTACCTGCATCTTCATTCATTAGCACATGTGTTAGTAATTTAGTGTTAATATATGACTTATTCATTTGTTCCTGACTAATGACGCATTACTTTCTGATTAATTATTCATTAGTAAATGCCTTAATTACTGACAGATCATGCACCCTTAATGTAAAGTGTTACCGCTGTAAGTATAATATTATTAGGATCACATGGAGAGACATTTCCCAATCGAAACATGACGTGTTGTATTGTTGATAAAAGTTTGATCTGAACGCATTACATTCTTCCAGTAACTTAAAGTCTTCTCCACATGTTTTATAGCAAACTTTAAATGAGCTTTAACATGCCATTTCTATAGTAATGGAGTCTTCTGGGGTGACTGCGAATAGTGGAGGGCATTCTCTGTTGCTTTGTCTGTAACGACCATACACGCTACTTCCAGGTCTTTCTGGAGTCGTCCTTGGCTCTAGGGCTAATCTTCTGACTAACTTTCTGATTGCCTGGTCGGATATCTTGCAAGGACCTCCTGTGCATGGCCGGTTGATGGTTGAGTGATGTTTCTTCCACTTGTGGATAATTGCCCTGATGGTGCTTATAGGAATATTCTGGAGTTGAGAAATCTGTCAGCACTCAGTGCCATTGCTGTGCTGCTCAGCTATATTGTTGCAAAGAGCTCCTGGGAGAGTTCTTTGCCTCTACCCATCACAAGATCATCATAATTTCTTGCATGAAAACTTGGTGGCAAATGATTTGTTTACTTGCGTTGAGAAGTGGATGCCCCTTTTTCAAAGAGCGGAAGCACTAACCCATTAACATGCATTAACCCGGCCTAAGAGAACGTTTTAGATTGAATTCCAATACAAGTTAAGAATGATTTTTGTTTTTTCCATTTCCTGTAAAGTTAATGATTTGGAGATATGAGGTTTTACTATTACAGTGAGTGCGTGTGCTGTACACCAAGAGAACAGGACTGATTGCTTGGCTCCGACAGTGAGGGGGTCCAGTGGCTCTGTTAAACTTTAGGGGTTATTTGGCCATCATGGAATGGATCCATTTGTCCGCTTAGGGCAGTGTTTCCTGATCCTGCTCATGACAACCCAAAACGCTGTACAGTTTGAAGTTTTCCTTGATTGAACACACTTGATGTCTCACATCAGCTGATTATGAAGCCCCTAATGAGCTGAATCAGGTGTGTTGGGGAAGGGAAGAGTTAAAACAGTGCAGTCTTATGAGTCACCAGATGCGGGAATAAGAAACACCGCTTTACTGCAAACCAATATTAAAGTTATTCTTACTGATCGCCCTTATTTTATGATAGAACATTTCTATGCTTGGAGAAATGGTCTCTTTCAGGCAGGGCTGGAGTGGCATGTGCTATCAAACCTTTGACTCTAACTATTTCTGCACACACACAAACAGAATTGCTTTAGTGTAACATAAATTCCACAGATTTTAGAGACAGTTATTATTTATTTTGTCACAACAATCAAAACAGCCAGTACACTACGAAGGATGCTAATTCTAGCTAAGCAACTTAATGGCCTGTCATCATTTCTCACTGTCCACCTGCTCGGATATTTCCTCATCCTTCCTAATTAACAAGTATTTTAGTACCTTGCATTTCTGCAGTTGTTGCTTCTGCTGTCTGTCTTTGCATAATTCATGTATGAAAATAAAAAAAAGAAAACACAGTGGAGCACTGTCTGTTATCATGCTTCATTTAACCTCTCGAGGCTGATGTTAGTGTCCTATTGGAATTCCCATTCCACCTTAAGTAGTGCAGTAGTTACTCCAAACAGGCTGTATCACAGAATGTAAGTGCTACATCATTTAAAGTGAAAAAGGAAATGAGAATAAGAAGCTGACTTCACTTCCTCTAATCTAAATCCATTTTTCAGTTACAATCAGCAAACCGGGGCTGCACCACTTCAGGTGGCTCACCAGCTGGCCCCAAGTTTTATTACACACTTCTATAACCTGAGAACAGCTCAGCCGGTTTGAGTTGGATCCCTATAATTACTGAGTAATAAGCCTTAGTATGTAATATGCCTGAGATTTTAGATGGTTAAATTACGACATACATACACTTGAATGTAACATTCATAGTTTGTCTGAGCGTTCTTGTAGTTTTATGTGTCAATTTATTCATTAGCTCAGAGTAAGCGGCTGGAATGCTGCCAGTCCACAACTTTCCCAATTGCCCACGCCAACAACGCTCCTGTCCACAAGGCACAAGAGGTCTCTGAATAGCCAGATGAGTTTGAAAATTATGTAAATAATTTCTGTGGCCTTCAGAGGCATCAGATCTCAGCCCAACTAAACACATATGAGGGATATTAGACTGACATGTTAGACTGTGATCATCAAGACACTAACTCAGTGAATATTTACAATATCAGACAGAGGTCAGTCCAAATATTTTGCTGTCAATGCTTGCCTTCATAGCCAGCTGTCATTACTTGCCTTCATGGAATTTTACATTATTATAACATTTGAACGTAGGTTCTTGGATGGAAACCGAGTGCAGCATTCACAATATGCTTAAAGAATCCCATTGATTTGAATCATCTTGTCTTCTTTTGCTTGAGGTTTCTCAAAGGATCACAGCATGTTTTACTCTAGACAAGTCTGGAGTGAGTACAAAGATCCAAAGAGGAGCAGACCTGACTCAATTAATCAAGCAGTGATCGTCACAAACCGATTACACTGAAGAGAATCAGCCATATTATTGATCATTTGGAACAGTTCTGTAGACCCACCCTGGTGGATGAAATTCAGGACCACTGATCTAATGTTCTCTCTCACACACTCTCTCTCAGAGACTACTTCTTCATTTCCAACCAAAACATCCATTCAGTACGTTATTGTTTACAGCAGCAGAAAAAAATAAAAACAAATGATTGTATTCCTACTCTGATGTATTATGTGTAAAATATACACAGTCTTTGTTAATAAAGGTCCTTTATATTGAGTTACATTATATATATATATATTGTTGCTGTTGGAATAAAACCATGCATCTCCAAAATGGTAGCTTTACAGGAGAAGGAAAAAACCTACTCTACTTTTAATGTAAGTAGATGGAACCAGAATTATTTATAAGTAATTTTTAGCCTTTGCTGTTTGTCCATTCATCATAAAATTTACACACAATGTAAAGGGCAGCAGGTATTTTCAAACTATATCAAAAACTGAAAAACGTCAAAAATTAAGATGTGAGGTTTTGTCCCAACAGCAGTGATTATATATATATATATATATATATATACACACACACACACACACACACACACACACACACATACACACACTTATATTTAGATTTAATTAATTATTTATTATTAAATTATTATACATATGAATATATTTCATAATCTAAACATAATACAGACATATTACTGATTGTCGAAAAAATCATGAGTTTGTCAAATTTATTTAGAAAGTCAATTCCGTTTAAACAAACAAATATTGTTGCCCTTATGTAAAACATAGCTTTTTAGCTTTTTATATCATTTAAAATACTGTTCTTTACCTGGTATGAACATTTCTTGATTCTTGATGGACAAATAAAAATGGTCTAAAATTACTTGAAATAAAATCAGATATAAACATATATAAGTATAAGTATAAAAATCACTCTACCAAATTGCTTCAAAGTCAGAGTTTTGCACTTGGACTTTAGGTTAAGATCATTTTGCTTTGAGTGACCATATGCCTTAATTACATTTATTAAAATACATTATTGAACATTCCATTTTCTCGCTAACAAAACTATTATAATATTATCAAAACTTTACCAAAAGTTTCCATAGATCTCATTGCGCACCATGTGGTCACGAGCAACAGGGTTGCAGCCTCACTTCCGGTTCTAAAATATAGAGGTGAGGCTAAAATAAGGCTCCGCCCATAGACTAAAACTCTATTTTGGTACTGACATGAAAATGAGAGACAGTTTTTCATGTATGCCTTTGATTTAGATATATAACCCTTGTAAATATATCTGAATACATTTTTTTGTATCCAATTATCTCCCTAATTTATTTGCGTCCAATTCTACCCATTAGTTCAGACTCCCCCAATCACACAATGACCAACACCAACACTAGGAGGGTGAAGGCTAGCAGCGGCATCCCCCGAGACCTGTGAAGTGCCACCGCATCTTTCTGAACTGCCGCTCACGCGATGTCATTGGACAGCCGAAGGCGCTCGGAGGAAAGCGCCAACCGCCAGATCTGTGACGTCAGCTAACAGAAGTCTGTGCTGACTAGCATCGCATTGGGTGATGGGTGAGGTGGGGGGCCATCCTACCCACTCAGAGAGAGCGAGGCCAATTGTGCTCTCTTGGACTCCCAGCTACAGATGGATGTAGCATCACCAAGGATTGAACTTGTGATCTCCTGAAAATATGAATCCGTTTTTAAATGTTTTTTTACTGACTGTGATTTGAACTTTAACAGAATGATTGAGATCGAAGACTTTGCTTATAAAATTAGGACAAGTTCTTCTTACAGGACTGATGAACTGCATGCAACAGATTTGCAAAAGCAAGATAAAAGTAAATGTACCTTTACTACTTGGACCACTGGAGTGTTAATAAAGATCTTCATGGAAATTCATTACGACAAAAAATTAGGGTGAAAATTGACGGTTGACAAATAGGCTTCAGCTCAACCCTCCGCAGGTAGATGTTGTCATGTGACATCAAAACATTATGTGACATTTAATATTTACCTTTCACACATTTATCCCTCTGGCAGCAAAACGAGTAGGACCTCACCTCTAATAGGTCAAGATGTGACATTTTATAGACGGGACATACTTTACGTTCATTTCATGTCATTATAAGCATGGAAAACGCGCTGAAGAGATGACTAAAGGTCACTGGAAGATGAGGTGCAATTAAATTTTCCCAGAGGGTCGTCATTTAATTATGCCGTTTGCCACAAGGGGGCTTATGGAATAGATAACGATTAAAGGGAAGGGGTTGAGGAATGGACTCGAAACCTTTGTGCGCATATTTTTATGCTCAGTTACGTCAGTTCCAGGCCAGGCATAATCATCAGTTGACCAGCTGGGAGTCCGGTACTTCTGAGAGCATGAAAGCTTTGGGTTTTATAATAGGCTTGCCGCAGGTCAAAGGCAGAGGTCTCGTTGTGTTAAGGCATGATATGCTCTTGTTTCTTTGATATTATAAACAGACAACGGATCATATTTTATGTGTCATTTTGAATTTGGAGTGACTTTACCCTTTCAAATCATTATTCATCAATTTAACTCCTAGTGTTTGATATAAGAACACAGCTGGAATATAATCACCTGGATCGTATTTAAAATATACATCTCAGCTTTGTTTCTCAATTTTCTGTCTCGCATTTTGAAATTTGGTACAAAAAGCTGGCCCAGTATTTCCCAGGACCCCACTATAACAGCACATTAAATACAACAGCCCAGTGAAAAGGATCATGAGCAGACCCTGTCACGAAGGGGCTGTGTATAAAAGCTGAGACAGGCTGCTGGCTAGGTGTTTGCACTCTTGTGGTTTTCTTTGTTCTCGGACATGTTGTGCTGTTGTGCGGGAGATGTAATGTGTGTGTCTAGGATCAGTGCACGCACAGGGAGCTGGAGAAGAAGGAGAGGAGATTACAGAGCCCTAATGGCTTTACCAGACCCTGTGTATAAGAGCTTATGTAGGGGACGTTATAAGGACCTGCTTCCTGCTCACTCTGAATGACATGTTTTCATGGCACACGCCGATTCCCCTCTTATTCAACCAGTCAGTGGAGATCTCTGAGATTGTGTGTCATTTTATAGTCGACAATATGCCCAAATAAGGACTCTGGGCAGTGCTGGCTCTACGTAATAAGCACCATAAACAGCTGCTTAGTATGGTGGCTGAGAAGGCCCAACAAACTGCAAAATAAAAAATGAGATGCGAGCGCAGAAAACACTAACACAACAGCACTGGGAATATGTAGAAACCCTGAAAACTCACAAAGCACTTTGATCAAAATGATGACACCGATGTTACATTTCATGAACGTGCTGCAAATACAGAAACACAGGCAACTTCAGAAAGGCTCATAAGCCTGACACAACACAACAGATGTGTTTCTGGAGGACCCTCGGATGACGGAGCCATTCAGACTTTTAAATTCTATGCAGCACAAACATTCACTGGTAAAAGTAAGTTAACTATTATTTGAGCAGATTACTGACATCATTGTAATGGGTATTAACTGTATTAGTGTAGCTTTAAAATTTTAACTAGTAATTCCAGATTAACTATAACAGTACAAGAATGACGTTACATAGCAAACTAGCCAGCCAGGTTAACCATGAACTGGGGATGGGAGTGTCCGAGTGTCTGTGGCCTTACCTACCTTACCTCTCTCAGTGATTTTTCACCATAGATATTTCATCATCCATTGTGTTGTGGATCACGTCCATTGCGTTGGGACTGGCCTTGCAGCGTTTCTGAATTGCCTGAATTGCTTTTGTAAAATGAAGCTCCTATGTAGTCATTTTGATGAAAGTGTTTGTGTTTGCAGAGCATTTATGAGTTTGCAAAGTGTTTTCAATTGTACTATGAATAGGGTCTTGCTTAGTGGCCCTCTAACCACTTCTGAGTTATTACTCTACTAAGATGCCTGAGTAAGTTGGAAAAGGGTGACTAGTCAATCACGTCTCAAAACAAATAAATAATCCATTTATAGCAGAGGCTAACAACTTTCTCTGTTAATCCAGGTTTTAGACTCTCAGGCTGTGATTCAGGAAAGTGGCGTGGTGGAGTCGACACCAATGAAGCAAAAAGTAATATGTAGAAATATGTATACAACCTAAATATGTAGAAAGTAAATCATTAAAAAACAAAGCTGTACCACTGCCTCCAGGGTTAGATTCTATATAGAGCATTTTTGAAAACGGTTCTATAGAGCACGAATAGGCAATGTAACCATGCCAAGCTTGTACCAATAGCAGAACCCTTTTGGTGCTATATAGAACCATATACAACACATTCTCCATTAATCTGAAGAACCATTTCACCATGCAAAGAACCATTTAACGTAATTGTTCCAAATAGATCCATTGCCTTTACTAAAGAACCATCTTCTTTGAGTGTGCATGAGATGTAAACAGTGTTATGCAGATTCCTTTCCTCAGAAAGTCCTCTGGATTCTTTTGTGGTAGCTTGTATAAACTGACCTCCTCAAGTGCCTTGAAAATCAGATGAAGCTGGTTAAATGTGCTGTATGTGCAGCTCCTGATTTAAGACAGAAAGATGAATATGAGGAGAAAGTGTGTTACCTTTCATGTCTGGGTATTTACGGGATCTGAAACTTCTAAAGATGCCTTCAAAAGCGCTGTGGTCTTTGAAGCTAGCTAGCTCCATCCCTGCACTGAAAGTACGTAAAGAGTATAGAGACTGAATTATTGTGTATTAGACTATTTGAAGTATGGAACATGTTGAATTATGCATGAGATATGATTTATCTCACATGCTTTGTCCTCAAAGCATTTTAAACACCATTATTTATGCATGAAAACTGTTGTACAGTTTGTGCTGAACAGTTGGTTTGATGTGAAAAAAGTCCACCTTAGTTTTGGGTCATTAATTCCCAGTCCAGGGGCTGCGTGTGAGAGCAGGAGTACTGATCTATGACCAGCTCTCTCCTTTCATATCTTCAAGAATATGATTACACGGCGCGGAGGGAGCTGATCTAAGATTAGCACTTCCACTCAGAGGCTGATACCAGCTCACAAGCCTGAGCACAGAGTGAAAATGAGGAACAGATGTTTCTCCAGGATGCTGAGCTAATGCTCTCTCTCTCATTCTCTCTCTCATTCTCTCTCTGTCCTACCTTTTCTCTCCTTCTCATGCTGTTTTCTCTCTCGTCTCTCCTATTTTCTTTCTTCTTATATATATTTCTACCATCTTTTTCTTTTCCCTTCTGTTTCTCTCCCTTTTTCTTAAATGTCTTTCCTACTTTGCTTTCTTTCTCTCTCTTCCTTTTTCTTTGCCTCTCCTACTCTTACACTCTTCTTTCCTTTCTTTTTGTTGCTTTCTCTCCATGTTTCTCTCCATTCTCTTTCTCTGTCTGACTCTCCTTCTTTCTCATCTTTTCTCTTCTTCACTCTCTCATAGATCTCTCTCTCCTCCTTTTCTTCCTATTTCCCTCCCTTTCTGTCTTTTTTCTCTCCTCTTTCTCAGTCATACTCTTCTTTGTTTTCTCTTTTTCTGTCTCTTAGATCTTTCTTTCCTTCTTTCTCGTTTCTCTCCCTACCTTTTCTCATCTTCTCACACTTCTTTCTCTCTCCCCTCTTCTTATTGTTTTCTCTCTCATCTTTTCTTTCTTTCTTCTTTAAAGTTTACCCTACCTCTGTATTGTCTCTCCTACTCTTACTCTTTTTCTTTCTTCCTTTCTCTCCCTCCCACTTTCCTTTAATGTATATGCTTCTTTCTTTCTTTCTTTCTTACTCTCACTTATATTTTCTCTTCTTATCTCTCAGATCTTTCCTTCATTTTTCTCCCTCTCTCTCTTGCTTTCTGTCTACTTTGTCTCTTTCTTTCCCTCATATTTTTACTTCCTCTCCTTTTCTACCACTTCTCTTTCTTGCTTTCTTTTTCTTGCTGTCTCTCTCCTTCCTTGTTGCTATTTCTCACTGTCTCTTTATATCTGTGACATGTCTCTGTCTGTGTTAAACAACAATGTGTTTGGTGTGTGTGCGCGTGTGAGAGAGACGAGACCACAGTGTTCCTGGTGTGGAATATCAGTTTTCCCCCTCTAAACATGTTTGATAAGGTGGTGGGCTGGGAGACTGAGAGACAGGGGGCTGAGGGAAAGAAAGTCCGGAAGTCTGGAAGTCTGACTAGCCAGGAGAGCCTAGACAGTGATGTAATGTGTTTATGAAAAACACTAACAAAGCGACTGAGGCGTCCACATCACAACATACAGTCAGCTGGAGGTGGACCGGCTGACTGTTCACCATTTTACCTGTTTTACAAAGACATGACAGACATCAAAGTTCTACCAAAGCCAAAATACCTGTTAGGTGTAGATGTTTATGGATGGAACTCAGCAGCTGTCTAGTGGTGTGTCTACAGGTCTTCTGTATTGTTCTAAAAGCAGGAAAACACGTTTAAAAGATGTTGGAATATTCCTTTAAGTAAGACCACTGTTTTAGATGATAAACAGCAAAACAGCTTTGCACCGACGCTGCTGCCTCAAGCTACCTCGAGTTCGCTGCTTTGCTAGCCATTTGCTGATTCAGCAGTGCAACTGCAAAGTTCAAACCAATTAAACTTTCCACTTTCGTTTCTGTTTGATCTTCTTCTTCTCAACATAAGGACCAAAACCAGAGCATATCACTGCTGTTGGAACAAAAACCTCATACCTCCAAAATTGTAACTTTATAGGAGAAGGAAAAAACCTAATTTACTTTTAATGTAAATTAATGGAACCAGGCATTTTTCCCCAAGTCATCTCAGGCGATTTCTTTCAGTCCATTCATCATGAAATTTACACACAATGTAAAAAGAAACAGATCTTTGGAAATTATGACAAAAACTGAAAAATGACAAAAACTGAGACATGAGGTTTTGTTCTGACAGCAGCGATTTACAGATATAACAGGGTCCAAAAGTCTGAGAACACTTTAAAAATTTAGAATTGCTTTCTCTAATCCTGCACATAGACAACAGAAAGTATTAGAACTTATAACAAGTAAAAGGAACATTTTGCAGTATTTCTAGGTCACAATAACTCAAATTTAATGTACCATGTAATTGAAGCAAGAAATTCTGAAATTCATGTAAATATTTACATGACTCTACTTTTCACTCGGACGGTTATACTGATAACATGATTGCTAATGAAAATCTTTGTACTAAAATTAGAAAAGAATGCAAAATAAAAGTCCTGCATTACCAGGAATGATAGCATTTTGGAGATAAGCTTATTTACACATATCTTTATGATACCAGCAGCTCTGAGAATCACATTACTAACAGAGAAGAGCAGATTAACAGCAGAAATAGTGTCGGGCCATAAAGGGTTAATGATGATTCACTTGAGTGGACGAATAAGGTCCAGTGCTCAAAGTTTCACTGGGTATATTATATAATGATTTATTTTTTAAATTATTATCTCACATTACACAGTCTAGCTTACATTACAGGGAAAATGTATTACGATACTGTAAAGACAATAGTTGTAATTCATTCATTTTCACCTCAGCTCATGTATGTGCACATGTATGGGCTGAGGATCTCTGGCTGACTGGGGGGATGAAGCTGTCTGGCTTAGCTCAGCTTTGTGAGTCATATCCAGCTGTTTTTTTTCCTCAGGAGAGAACTGAGAGTTCTGGATGATCACATCAGAACAGGCACACAGACGGAGAGCACATTTTCCAGCACTGATACAAGTGTGTGAGCTGGGACATGCAGAGTCACATGTAAGTCATATATGGAATGCACGCACATTCCATGTCGGTGAGGACGAAACTTGGTCAGGTGAAATTTAGTTTATGAATTATGTTACATTAACAATTCGCTCAAAGAAGACATGGTCTTGGCTTCAATAGCACAATTTTCAATGAATGCCAGGCCCACACTACAGGACAATGGGGCCTGTTTTGAGGCTGATTCACTCCTCCCTGCACTACAAAAGGTGGCCTACAGGTTGGTCTACAGTGTGGAGTATGCATAATCAAATTTGAACCCCTCTGATCTATTCAGTGACCAGCCATGGCCTCTTTATTTTCAATCGTAAAGACTAAACACGTTCATTAGTTACAACCACGTAAAATCCTTAAAATCCCATCATGGCAGCAGCTCTCAAACTTTTTTAGTTGTGAAAAGTAAATCCTACAGTGCCCCCTCTTCAACTCTCTTCAACTCCCTTCACCATTTATTAAAACCTTTCATTGTAATAACTGTTATTAAAATGAAACAATCCAAGTTTAATTTTAATAGCATTTAATAACATCTACTCTTTTTAAACAAATTCAACTTTGTAAGCTGCCAAAGCAGATTTTAAAACCTAAAAAAATAAGAAGTTACTAAGTAGAGATGCAACTTCTGAGATTTTTCTGTAGCCACCTTAACTCGCAGCCCCCCAGTTTGAGAACTGCTGCTGTGAAGAACATACTGGAGGGAACACTAATTCTCATGTATGAAATGCATTGTTCACTTCAATGCATGAATGACCAGTGATCAACGGCGCAGAGCTGGATGGAAAGCTGAAATAAAGCACTTTATCCTAATCCACATTTCTAACATATATTTTCTTTTACTTTACACACACACACACACACACACACACACACACACACACACACACACAGTATCTCTCGAAAGTGAGTACACCCCTCACATTTCTGCAAATATTTTATTATATCTTTACTATTACAGTGGTAAACATGCCTGTCCCCACTTTTGTTGGAACATGTTGTGTCCATCAAATTCAAGGCATATATTTTTCAAAAAACAATATTTCTCAGTTTCAACATTTGTTATGTTGTCTTTGTAGCATTTTCCTTTGGTTTATATGAGGTGCATATTATTACATTCTATTTTTATTTACATTCTGCACAGCGTCTGCACAACTTTCTTGGAAATGGGGTTGTACACAGAATTATGTTAGCAGTGGCTTTTCTTGTAAAATCATGAATTTAAAAAGCCCTTCTCTTCATAATTCCCACATCATTTTCATGAAATGATGCTGGAATGTATCCTGGAGTGAGATCATTGTTATAAACTGCTGGCACTGCCATTTTACAAAACCACAATATATCCACAGAGTGTCGTTCCTCTCTAGCCACAAATCGGAGCTTGACCAGCTCGGTTTCCTTCCAGGCTCAGTTATTGCTCCACATTTAACACTCTGGCACTTGTCCTTTGTAATTATTCACCTCCATTATATTCAGAGTGGCCACTGCATACTGGTCTGCCTGCGAAGTCGAAAAACATCAGACTGTATTTTATCAGAAGATTATTATCTGGTGTAGGATTTTTTCCTTGGAAACATTTTTATCTGCATCTTTCAGGACAGCTGTTAAAATTCTGCTACTAGTTTTCAAGGCTCTAAATGATCCAGCACCTGCTTACAACACAGAATGTCTGTCTGTTTGTTTTCCGACACGTGATCTTAGATCTGCAGATATGGACCTCCTACAAATACGTTCTGTAAATACAGAAAACATGGAGAGGCCTCTTTCAGCTACTATGCTTCTAAAGTGTGATTGTTACTTGTCTGTAAAGCACTTTGAGTTACTGCCAGTACAAAACAAGCTCTATAAATAAAGATAATATTTGGTCATTACACCATTTTTCTTGTAGCACTTATGCTTGGTCTAATAGACATCCAGATATAGAACAATAACATGTCAGTGTGGCATCAAACGATTTCAGATTAACACCATGTTTTTTGCACAAAAAAAATCTTGCATTTTTTTATTGCAGTTTCTTGCATTTTACTTTCATCTAGCATTGCTACTTGAGAGTTACTTAAAAGATTCCCTGAGAATTGCCACTCTCAGTTTGGTATGCAATTTAACTACAATTCTATTTAATTACAAAGTAATTACATATTATTGTAATTAATTACATACTAATTACACTTTACATTTCATGTAAATTCTATTAGAGTTTGCACTTAACATTTTTGATTGATTAGATGTTAAACTATCCATGCACATTTCAGCATCTTATTTGAAGTGCATTGTGACGATAGAGATGTTTGCGAGCTGTCGAGATGCTGTCGGCCAGGCTTGACAAGGCCTTAGTTGCGCAGTTATCTCTGGTTCAGTTTCGAGCTTCATCAAAACCATTCAAATACCTATTTAGCAAAAGTGGATTCACAGGAATCTGCTGCCTCTACTGCCAAAGGGCATCAAAGGATCTTAATCTGGGCCTGTTGGTCTAATCTTTGAATCATCAGTGTAATCCGAGGTTCATCTCATTTCCAAGTTGGTCCTTTAATAGGATTTCTCAACCATAGCTTGATAGGCTCATATTTCCATATGCCCTTGAAGGCCTTCATTACCTGAACAGGTCAGGTGTGTTAGAATGGCACTGAAGCTTATCGCTGCAGGGTGGTAAGATCACCAGGACTTTACCCTCATCTAACATTGCTACCTGAGAGTTACTGTTCCCACCAGATGATGAAAGATGCCCTGAGAATTGCCACTGATGAATCAAATTACAATTTAATGTAATTACAATGTAATTACATATTCTAATTTATTACATACTAATTACATCTGTATTAAACATTTTCACTTTTGATTTGATGTCAAACAATGACAAACAAGATAAAGGATTGGTGTATAAGACTGTCCAGGCACAATATCATTCCATCAAATTCAAATCAATATGAAATATCTCCTCTTCTGCCCACAAACACAAAGGAGTTATTGATTGCAAGTTAAAATCTGCACTTCCAACATAATTTCTCTGCTTTTCTCAATGAGCTATGAGGGAGAAATAATTTGTATCTTACTACAGCATGTTTTTGCTGCCTCTGATGAAACTATTGATTTTCTGCAAGTAAAACTGACAGACAGGAGAATCTGTTTATGCCATCCTCCTGAGAACTGAGTAGGACCTTTGTGAGTCGGTCAATGGATTATGCATTGACAGGACAGAGACACTTCAACCACAGGAACATCTCTGCCTCTCTCACTCTTATTCCTTCCATGAAAGAGCTCTCATTCCCTTCCCTCCCTCTGATGCATCTTCACACTGCCCAGAAGCGGCTGTCCTTTAAGTGGACTGGAATGAGGACGGAGAAGAAAAGGATTATCCATGCATACTGCCTTCCCTTCATGCACATGACTCACCACTGACCCGTGAAACACTTACACAAGGACCAGCTCCATCATCACTGCCAAGATAAATTAATGGCTTTCTTAAGATCGTTTGAATCACAACTGTTGCTTCCAATCCAATTCCAGCCAAATGTAACAGCTGTTGGGTGTTGAGAGTCTTGTCATGTTGTGAAGAAAGGAATGGATGGTCAAAGAGAGGCTTTGTTGTCCTGAAACTTTACTTGGTCTGCAGTTAATGCGATACTCCAGACTCATGCACAGACATTTTGCGGGGCAATAATAATGTGAATTCAACTTAATTCCATTTACAGCATATTGCAAATGAGAAATAGTGTAATCATGTGTCAGAAGTAAGCAAATGTCGGCGTAAGAGTTTTTCGCTGCCAAGGGTGGGCCAAGACTGTAACACCCGAGACTCATCTCAGAACAAGATACTACCTTCTGAAATCCGTTGGAAAATCAGAGCAGTGAATCAATGTGAAGTTGGTTTTATCTCATTCACACTTCAGACTTATTATATACTAAGGCTTATTATTAACTACAGGGACTTCAATGCAAACTAATGGAGCTTTTCTCAGGTTATAGACGTGTGTAATAAAACTTATTTTTCCAGAAGTGCCCAGAATTAATTGCTTTCTTTGTTCTAAGATAAGCTTACCAGTTGTTTTATGGTCTGAACATAATTACAACAGAGACTGTGATTATAAAAGCTTTACAGAGTTTGTGAGAGCATTCATGAATGCAATATTTTTAACCTGGAAAGCACATATATAAATAAAAGGCTAAATAAAGGATAAAATAATAAAAGACATGTCTTAGAGATGTGGTGGCAAGACATGTTAACCTAACTTTTCAACAGGAAAATGTTTGTTTAATGTTATATCTGCACTGTTCAGGAAAAAAATATGCGCTGAAATATGATGCCCATGTGCTGCTGCGAGTCTGAACCGCCTGAAATAACAGTTTAAAAGTCAGAGGTGTCGGGTGGGATTACAGGGACAAATTTTTGGACCATGTTGTGCATCATTACATATTTATGTCACATGTACAGGCTCAAAAAGAAGGTCCAGCTTGATGTTTAGGTCTCAACTGCAAAATCAGCATCATACAGATGAAGATATGATGACAACAGTAGATCGTTCTTGCATCCTTGGAAGACACACCCTTCACCCAGAGTTCTCCTTGAATACTCTTCTCTTTGAATGCGCTCGCTATCATCAGATTCATCCGAAACACAACCCATGGTACAAAGTGTTCTTCTATGTGTTGTGTGCAAGTACACATTTCCACCAGAGAGGTCTCCAAATCTCACCTAGAGCAGCTCTGAATGGCCAGCTTGCTGTATTATGATCTATGTAGCTAGCGTAGAATTTTTTTCCCTAACATAAAAATGATTTAGTTGTAGCTGAAATAACACGTTGCAGAGGAGTCTATATTTAAGCAACAGAACACGAGAGGGAATGTGTTATCACAAAATAACATCACGGAGGCGAGAGTCATAGACCACAGCCGTGATGTTACAGTGATAACATATGACCTTGAGTGTTCTATTGCTTTTATACAAGTTATATAAATAAAGTAAGAAATAAATGAATTGAGCCGGGAACATCAATTAATATGTTTTAATGTTCGCAGTTCCTTCCGACAAATTATAGTTCCTCAACAAGCAGCTTGTTGCTACGTCAGAGTAATGGACTCCGCTCACTCGCTGAACAGCTGGCACTTTGTCTCCAGGTCCTTACACTAAATTCCAAACCGGTCATCACCACTGAGCAAACCTTTTTTTGGATTTTGCAGTTTTATGGCTCAGTCTGATTTGATCACTCTGAAGATGAGACTACAGGTTTCACCAATTTGGTTCATTTCTGGCTGATTCCAGGTTGTTTAGCTGCTCCTCTGTCACAGCTGCTGACTGAAAATCTTGTTTAGTGGTGATGACAGTTTGGGAGTTTAGTGTAGTCTCATCTTCAGAGTCTGACCAAATCAGCTGTCAGTCAAATGTGATCTTAAAAGTATAAATTTTTTGTAAAAAATTAAAGTAAAAATGTTCAAATGGCTTGAGCGCCTCCTACAGCTGTCAAACTTGTTGCCTAGTAATGGCGTCTAAGCGGAGTGACGCAGTGTTTGTGAAAAAAACGTGATGTTATGGCGAAATAACAGCCCGGCTAGAACGCCTCTCAACCAATCAGCTTGTGTAAAAAGCCAGAATAATATGACAATATGACAAACACATTATGGTAAATGCACTAATATTGCTAAATACTGGAATAATAAAAAATGTTGGAAACCACATGGGCTAATAACCAAATTATATTAATGAATTATACATATTAAAATGTGCATAATATTAAAATAATTTATTATTTTTTAACTGAATCAAGTAATTATGGCAATGGAGATAATGTTTCATGAGGCTGGCTCAGAGCTCATATTCAGCCTCTCTGGCCCTCATAGAGAGCGACAGAGGGGAGAGGGAAGACCTCGTCTCCTCAGAAGTGGCTAAGCACGCCTTATCCATCATGCAGGTCACCCACATGTTTTCAATCTCATGGGTCATTCTGAACATTTGTGTACCTTTATAGCCCAGTGCTGCACTGAGCTGCTCCCCTACAGCTCTCATATGTCTATGTGTGTACAAGCTGAACAAGCCCTGTAAAGCACTAAGCTTTTCATGTGCATGTGTGTGCATCTGAGCAGGTGTGTAATTGCTTGTGTATGTGTGGACTCTTCTTCTGATTGTTCCGGCTGACCTTTTCTTCCTACCGATATGTTCTTCAGCAGGATTAGCCTGTTTACATTGCAAGGGATGCAGGAAAAAACACAATATCTGCACTGCAGAACTTTTGGTCCTACTCTGTTTGGATAATCTTCTACAGATGCTCTAATTATCTAGTGAAGGTTAGATTCTCAGCAGAATGTGGATTAGAACCAGGTTTAGTGTCCATATATTTTTCAAAATATCTGCATAATTATTTGTTGAGATGCAAACAAAGTCATTGAGAATGGTTGATGTGAAATGTCTTAACGTATACAGACAGACTTCCTTACAGTGGTGGTCATAGAAACCTGGGGGCACAACCACTTCATTTACTATCCAGTCCAACCACTGAAATTATAATTGCATACAATGCTGCAGTGCTGATAATGGTAATATGATGGTAATGAATATTATAGCATGAATATTATATACATCACTGCTGTCAGCAGAAAACCTCTTATCTCCATTTTTAATGTTTTCCAGTTTGACATAATATGTCAGTGTCTGTTGCCCTTTATATTGTGTGTAAATTTCACAAAGAATGGACACAAAAAAATGACCCAAAATGATTTGGAAAAAATGTCTGGTTCCAAGGTTTTCTTCTGACAACAGTGATAAAATGTATATCATAATTACAATAAGACAATGTTTTGGGCATCAGACAACATATTAATAACCATTTTGTGGAAAAAACATGCGATATTATAGCTTTTAGAGAAAAACACTTCTGCACTTCTGGTTCCTATCACCATCACTGTGAACAAGTCTGTATTGTTTCTATGGAGCAATGCTTTTTACATCAAACCACCCTGAATTATGTTGTTTGTTAAATGATATATGAATGCTGACACTTTGAAAAATCAGTGGAAATATGCTTTAACACATTGTTTTAGGGGTTTTGTCATTTACAATGACAATCGCAAACTATTCACATGAGACACATATCACATTTGATCATTTCAGGAGACCCTGGGCTCAGATATGCCATTATCTGACCTGTCAGTGCTAACAGACCTGTGATGTATTTCTAAATTTGACCAATTTTTTAATAAAAATGTATGAGCTGGAACGGAAAGACAGCAAGACAAAAAAATATTTTATATTTTATAATTATAAAATTTGTTTTTTTTTTATTTATTCAATACCTACATCAACATAGATGTGATGAATATTATTATTTAAATCAATGTCTAGTTATTTATCTGTTGAATATTTATTAGTTCTTGATTTCTTTCATTTTGAGTAAAATATGTTGTAATGGTAAAAACAGTTTGTCCTGTAACCCCTTGTTTCCAGTTTCCAATTGTCTTTACCACACAGGAGAAGACAGGCTTCAGTGTCAGACTCACAGTTGGTTTCCAAGAAATCCAAAAACAGTGTTTGATGCAGAATGTCGCCAGAAACTTATTATAAATAAATAAAAATACAAAATTAAATATGCAGTGGTAACATAAAGTCTGTAAATATCGCATTTATAACTGTTAGGCGATCCCAGGGTAGAGCAAGGTTGTTTTGGCTAACAGGCCCCAATGGCAGCAGCCTTACAACAAGCAGAAACGGGGTACCTACTGAGTACCAACTGAGGTCAATGACGGCATTGCCGCTCTGCCTTCCTCCCAGTCACGCATCTCATTCACAGGTTTATAGGGTAGCACCCATCACCTATAGAGGGTGCACACTCACAAAGCCAACAAAAAAATATGACCAAAATATCAAAACACTTAAATGTGGCTCATACATATGTTGAATTGGAATGGACACAGTCTTACTTATTGGAGCACAGCCCTGTGTTTCCTCACAAAACGTGCAGTGAGGCTTTAAATGGAGGATTTCAGAGTAAAGAGGTTGAGAGGGCTTATATTTAGAGCACAGGAATACATGGAGTGCCGTCAGTAGATGTTTATTTGAATGCAACTAAATGACTAATTAACCATCTAAACAAAGTGTTGCTGAACTTTCTCCCTTAAGAAGTCACGATGTGATGGCAGCAGGCGTGGTTTTTAGCCTACCGTCAGACGACACCCATACGCTTCACCTGCCCTGCTGCAGCGTGTGACCTTTAGCAGCGTGACATACTGGAAAAACTGGCTCTAATGAAGTGACAGACCTTTTATGGTAGTTTTATTATGGTTTGCAATAATAACAACACTATTACATAATAACGTTATTATATACGTTAACAACTTAGAAATTTGTTTTCCTGTGCGGTATACATTTCTCAACTCTGCGTCTGCTCTTTATTACGTCTCACCTTTTTACGGCTTGCACTCCGCGTGGCTTTGCTGCAGTCAAGTCCTCGTTAAATGCTCAATGCCGAATGACATCTTTGGGTCGTTATTTGTGTAATGTGTCTTGCTTGCATACAGCTGAGTTTGTTATGTTGAACTTTGGTTGAAAACCTGCTTGCTGTTCCATGCTGGAGAAACTTTGAATCATTCCCTGGAGAAATGACAAAAAAACAGGGAAAGTCAGAGAGTCAGAGAGTGAGAGAGTGAGAGTGAGAGAGAGAGAGAGAGAGAGAGAGAGAGAGAGAGAGAGAGAGAGAGAGAGAGAGAGAGAGAGAGAGCTTTCCTCAACATGTGTTAATCTCTCGGTAAGCCAGGTGAAGCAACTGACTTAATGTCAGTGGCCATGCAAAACTTTCCAAGGCTACGTGCAGACAAGTCTATGGTCTACTTATTCTTCATAATGTACCTGGCCTCATATTTATAGAGCTCTTTAGAAGAGGAGCGTTGAGCTGGGATCTGGTCCTGTCAGTAAGGTCACTGCACATGAAGAGGTTTTTGATCATAGGTCTGCTTTATAAACACAGGCTCTGGTCTCATTCATAGGAAAGCGCATGGGGGATTTTAGTGGATTTGGTGTGAAACCTGCCCCCAAGTCTCATCTCCATCCATTAGTAACCTTCAGGTGAATTTGTACAGATCTACAGTTAAAAGACACAGAAGAAAATGAGAAGGGAGAGACATACAGGTTAATGGTGACTTTAAACCTCAACATCACAGGGTGCTCAAATGTTTAAGCTTGACTATCTGACAGAAATATTGGCAAAGCGTAGGAATTCAGTTTGGGCCATGAATGTTACAATGTAAAAAATGAGTCGGCTTAACTTAAAATAATCTAGTAACTTATTACATGGCCTGTAAATCTTCACCCAACTCAAACTTCTTAGTTGAGTCAAAAATTCTCCCAGCTACTGTTTCTGGCTCTGCATCTCAGTTAGATAAACTAAACTGAAGGTGTTTTTTACTCAAGCACCCCACTAGCTGGCAATTCCTCCATCACACAGTCCCATCTGACATTTCCCTCGTGGGCTTCTGGATATGGACAACTGTGGTACTGTTGGGATTCGAACTCACAATCTCCTGATGTGGAGAGGAATTATTAGACAGCTGCACCACATGACACTGTGCCACACTTTAAAGTTAAACTGACAAATACTTTCTCCAGTGTATTAAACATTTGATGACACAAAATCTGAGTTACTTTAACATGTTCCCAAGTGGTGAAGTGGACTAAGCAGTCATCCCCACACAAGGTCATGGCCATTCCTATGTGTGTACCCAAGAAGAAAAACATATAAAGTATTAAAAACAAGGTCATTTTATTTATCTAACTGAGATGCTGAACTAAAAAATTAAGAGAACTTTTGGCTCAACTAAGAACTCGGAGTTGTGTGAAATCTTGTGTCTTCAAGTGGAGTCAGCTCCTGAAAAGCAATGTAATCAGTTACTATATCATTTTGAATTGAGCTGACCTCTCATTTCTAACAGTGTATGCAGCAGGACAATAACCTAAACACACAAGTCCACCTCTGAATGACTCAAAAGAAACAAAGTAAAGGTTTTAGACTGGCTGAGTCAGAGTCCCGACTTGAATCCCCTTGAGAGGCTGTGGCAAGACCTCAAATAGACAGTTTATGCTCAAAAATCCTCCAATGTAGCTGAATTAAAACAATTCTGCAGAATTTCTCCACAGCAATGAAAAAGACTGATTGCCAGTTATAGCAAACATTTGATTGTAGTTGTTACTGCCAAGGGTGGCACAACCAGCTATTAGCTTTAGGTGCGCAGCTACTTTTTCACATAGGGGATGTAGGTTTAGAACAGATCTTTATCTTTAAGAAATGGAGTAATCACTTAAGAACTGCATTTTGTGTTTACTTGTGTTGTCTTTATTATAAAAATTAGTTGGATGATCTGGAACATGAGGGGCAAATTTCATACAATTCCCCAACTATGACGGCAGCGAGAGCCAGCAGGAAGATGGAGCCTGAACACCCAGTGGTGACAAACCTCATCAAGGACGCCGGGGAGAGAGCCGCGAGGGTGGAGGGGGAGGAGTGCAAAGCCAGAGCTCCCCCGATGGACGAGAATGGCATGAGTGATGAAAGGAGGAGGAGGACAATGACGACGGAGCCAGCAAGGAGCGAGTCCTGAGCTCCGCTGCCTGGGCCCCAGTTATGCAGCAAGGTCACTTCACTACACCTCACGTTCAACCCAGGCGGCCGAGCTGCCAGCTGGGGGTGGTAATGGGGAGGCAGAGTGGCGAGCTCTCGTTCCTTCTCGGTTCGTGAGCACCTTTAAAAAGAGCTGAGAAGGAACAGAGCGAGAGATGGACAAGCAGCTGCAGTAGACCGAAGATCTGAAACGCTCCTGTGAAGGAAGGACTGAAAAGTCTCAGTAGAAGCCACTGAAAAGTGGGTAGTGTTGGTTTTGTTTGTTGTGTTTATTTTGGATGAAATTAAAGAAATGGCTGCTGCAGCTCTGAATCCTGCCTCCAGTGTCCTCCTTGAGCCTTGGGTAGCACATGCGGTGCTACAGTGTCCAATTAGCATGTGGAAAACGGAATATCATAGTTTCGAAATATGAACCATGTTATTCACTCTTAAAAACAGCTTTGTTAGATTTTTTTTCTTCATCCAATCTCAATGATTTTGAGGCCTGTTCTGTTGCTAAAGTCTGGCTTTAAGTTGACTTGATTGACCACCAAACCTTCCTTGAGTTAATACAGCAATAAAACAGCCTTCAAGATGATATCAGGAATTCCCCCAAGTGGAAAAGTGAAAGAATTCACAAGGACATTATTGACAGTATTGAAACACAGAACCAGTTCCTTGATCCACAGAGTGTAGTCTTTGTATAAAGCCATGATAGACGCTTTTCTCCATGATGCACTGCAGTTTTCAGTAAGTGACCAGGCTTACAGTATTTACTGTTTAGGATTCCAATGGAAACTTTCCATGCCTAAATGAGATTTACAGGCCTGCCTCACTGAAACACACACACAAAAAAAACACATACTGGTGTCAACATGCTTGATACAGTTTCCTTACACCATCCACACATATAAAAAGGCCTCTTGCTTTCATACAGACAAAAAAAAGGCTTTTCTCTGTTTTCGGGAATGCAGGTCTCTCTGGGCGGATGAGCGGAAGAGAGAAACGTCTCCCTGTGCCGTTCCTTAGGTTGCAGGCCCCCTAATGACAGTAGCAGAAGCACCTTTGCATACTTTCACTGCTGAAGGCATTAAGCTGAGGCTCTCCATGAATCCCCAGAGCTGAACCACTAACCACCCTGGCCTCCTACCCCTTACAGAATGGGCTCCACTCCACAGACAGGCATGAGGTGTCTCTGTTCTGATGGGATTAGTGATAAAGTAGAAATAACGATTCAGATATTCAGATATGCTACATTAACACGAGTACACTGCCAATAACGTGTTTTTAAGTACACATTGTTAAGTGTGTAACTAAGAAAGCAGAGACAGTGTGGCTGTAACTAGGCTAACTGCTCTAGCTAGCGTAAGCTAGGACCAAAAACAAAGGGAAGACATTTCCCTGTTCTCAATGTTACTTTTACAAACACATGGCTAGTCACCCACTTAAGGAAAAAAGACTTCATGTAGAAAACAACAAGTCATCACCATCTAACTCACTGCTGCACTGGTTAGCTTTGGTGTTAGCATTAGTTTATGAACTCAATCATGGCAGTCTCTGTTACTCAAGCAAAGTTTTCCCTTGGCTATTTCTGAATAAGACATGGACATTTTGAAACGTACATGACTGACTGTTGCTTTATTTTGGTTTCGTTTACCCTCCTAGCACCAGATTACCTTGTTTGTGTAGCTCGCACTCATAAAAAGGAATTAAATTGTTACTGGGATTGTGCCCTCAAGTCACTGAGCAGTACTGTTAGGAGTACATTAAATGGACTCCCTACACTGCTAGAAATAAAGGTTCTGTGCAGGTACAAAAACAAGGTGAATGTGTCCTCAAAAGTACAACAGTGGTTGTTCAACTGTGTACCTTAAAGTTTTTCCAGGTGAAAAGTACATATTTTGTTCCTTTTCATAAGCTAATGTTTTAAAGCAGAATAATAAAATAAAAGCCTGGAGATGAGACAGGCTGTGTGGAGTCAATACAACTTAATACAACTTAACAAAATATAATTTCATGGATTTTGGCACAATTATGTTCCCTGACTGAGGTACTGAGACCCTTGAGGACACCACCCCAGTGAGAGGTGTCAGTTTACACCCTGTCCTGACTCTAGGCTTTTTATTTTACTTTTCTATTTTTTAAACATTTCCTGAAGGTAAATATATGTGCTTTTCCACAGGGGAAAGTGGCTGCATTGTACTTTTAAAACTTATTTAAGGTACACAAATGTACTTTATGGACCATTTTATACCATGGAAATTTTCTTCCTCCATTAATAAATATCCAAATAACCTGTGATGGAAACTCAAATAGGAAATTAGTCAGAATCAACATTCGTAATAGCTACGTGAATGATGTAAAACTGGGCATCACAGAGATAATCATGAAATTTCCTGTATATATAAATTTGTTTCTGATAATTAAACTAACAACACTGTTAAATACAAATCATGTTTGTAGTAGAGATGAACCAACATTTCAGTCACTAAAAGAGGGGAAAAAAAAGGCTAAAAACTTTGGCCAAAAAGCAAAAGTTTAAATATGTCTACCATAAAATGTAGAATCTAATGCTTAACATATAATCTAAATGTTAATGAAAATTAGAAATATTGATTAAAAACACTGTTGAAAGTTACTGCAAACTCTTGGATTTGCTGGATCCTACTGACTGAGGTTTATGGCTGTTTCTTCCCTAAACAGACCATTTTTTAAACTTCTGTATTCACCACAGTGGAAGTCATCATAGTAGGGAAAACATTACAGCAGCGGCGACATTTCCAAATGAGAATGTAGAGAAAGACCTCCTTTAGAAGGTCTCTAATGTGGAGCATTTGCTCATTTTAACATCCTTATTAAGGAATTTTCCTCATTTTTTCACCAAAGACTCCATTCATTTGGATGAGCAGTTTTCAGTTTCAGAGATGAGTGGGCTTGACAAGGTCCTCAAGCCTTTCTTTGAGAATTACCTGCATGAATACAAAGGTAAGTGAAGTATCTCATGACTAAACGAGGTTAGCTAAAGTAGGCTGCCTGATGCTCACTAGAATATAATCAGTGTTGTACAGTTAGTTATACCTCATTGTCTGCTGGTTGTATTGTGTAATATAACTTTAATTTTCCACAGTTTAATGGTACTGTCTTTTTACACAGTCTCCAATGCTGTACACAACCTGCTCAGTGTTCCTACGTAAGCTAACCGACATGACAATGTTTGATTATGTCAATGTTTACACAGTAATAGCACTAACGTTACAAGGCTGAAGTTAGCATTTTATTCGATTAGCCAGGCCACACACAGCTTCACAACACTGATGCCATCCACAGAGAAAAAAAAGAATGTGTTGATTTTCCAGTTGATTTTCCTTCATTTTTAAGCATCATTTACCAAAACTACTGATGGGATATGACAACTTTATTAAGTACCAACCAAGGGGTGGGGTTAACTTTCATAATTCAAACATTATGTCAGCTTACTGACCCTAACAAACAAAAAAGCCTACTGAATGTAACTGTGGTCTATGCCGTCTTCATCCCTAAATGCCCCATGCCCTGGCCTGTTGCTAGGAGATGGGCAAACTGTATGTGTGTTTGTCTACCTTCACCCCCCCCACCTCTGTTCCCTCCTGTCCTGTTCATTTAGCAGGAAATTACCCGCTTTGAAGAGCACCAGAATGCCATAAAACTGCCTGGTCTTGACTGCCCTATAAACGGATGCAGTTTAGAGGATTACACTGTTGCTCGGCTGTTAAGCTGCTGTTGATGTGGGATCGGAAGCATGCAAAGCGTGTGTGTGTGTGTGTGTGCACGTGTGTGTGTGTGCGCGCATGTGCATGCGTGTAGAATGTGAGGTGCATGTGTGTGTGCGCATGTACAAAGCTGCATGCTGTGCAATGAGTGGGAGAAGAGTGTGTAAAGTGGGTGAGGAGTGTTGCTAAGCGTACAGGCATGCATGTCTGCATGCCACACATTAAGAATGTCATGGCTCCTGTTTAAGATCAGACCACCGACACACACACAACATGCTTTGTTGGGCCACTTGGTTCACATTGTGCTAAGTCAGTCTCCCTTTAGTCCAAACAGCACAATTAGGCCACGGTTTCTTCTTATTTTAGGCAGACAACTCGTTTGAACATATATGACTCAATAAAGGACACTAAATAAGTTCATCCGCATCATGATCAATGTAGGACAGCAGAATTATGATGAATTATGAATTTAGGCTGAATCACTCGGGTCAGACACAGGCTATGAGGCATGTGATTCCTAGAGGGGGTCTTGGAGGGCTTCAGCGCCTGTGCTTGGTTGCATAAATCATGTTAAGTTTTTCCTTTAAGTATGAAGAGAGTTTTTCTTGACCAAAGGGAATTTGTTAAGCGTTGCAAAAAAACCACTCCGATATTTCTCTTAGCCCTTTTACTCTTACTACAGTGACTGAGGCTTTGCTGTAGTAAAACTCCACCATGCCTATGACAGCATTCTCTCATTAAAGGAATTTATGATTAGCAGCTAACGTAGCTAAATACTGAAACTAACTGAGTCTCTTAACGAACTGCTCCCACCAAGATGAAAAATGAACTGTTAGTTTAACCATTACTAAACAGCTTCTTCCACTTGGTGAACAACCCTACACCCAAAAGGACGTGAACATGACAAATATCTCCCACTGTAGGCCGGAAACTCCACTGCAAATACTTAAATGTGCAATGTAAATCAATGTAGTGATTTATGCATGTATTTTTAATGTTTTGATTGGCTTTTCATTTGCTTACCTCTGTATGTCATGCAAAAACACTGTTCCTAGCCGTTCTGTAGGTGAGGTTTAGCCAAATTTAACAACAGAGCTTATAATTTTCTACAACTGAAGCTGAGCTCAGTAAAGCTTGTTGCATAGTCGCCCAGCCAAAATATGTCTTTAAGCAAAGATAGACACCAACAGGCCACTTCATTAAGTACACCTCCTTGTTTTTGCAGTCTTGGTCCATTTTGTCAGCTACATTTAACGTAGAGGTGCCCTTTGTAGTTCTGTAGTCTATCTGTTTCTCTGCATACTTTGTTAGTCCCCTTTCAACGTGTTCTTCAACGGTCTGGACCCCTACCACAGAACAGGTACTGTTTGGGTAGTGGATCATTCTCAGCACCACAGTGACACTGACATGGTGGTGGTGTGGGTATTTGACTAAGCAACACAATTTTGCTTTATGGTGTTAATCACTGTCACAGTGACCTGCATCACAATGAGGTCGGAAATTCCCCTGATAACAGTGGCGGTGTCTTTTTAAGCAAACCAAACATAACGTTGGTGATAAGGGTTCTAACAAGGCTGTAACTAGAAGTCCATTTTGCAGGAAAGTGACCTACATCACTAAACTAAAAAATAAACTAACCACAGAATGTGTAATAAATCAACCGCCAATTTGTTCTTTTGGGTTTGGGGTTTACCACTTCATGCTCCCTTTTTTTAACCCATAATTATGTACCTTTTACTTTGTCATGGCTGATACCAGCAATGTTCCACTCAATGAGATTGGACTTCCCTGATTTCAGGTTAACTTTAAATACAAAATATAAAGGAGGATAAGTAAAGACAGACTGTGATTAAAATCTCTGGGCTATCCAAGTGAGATTTTCCAACCCAGCAGGATGGTGAATGGCCCATGTGAGAATTCTAAGGAATTATACAGTCTTTAGCCCTAAAGAGTTTTCATTAAAGGCTTTTTGTCATTATGTAAGCTACTGTGTTGTCTGCCATCTGTCTGAAGCAGTAAACTGACTGTTTCCAGTGTAATTCCCTCTTATTATCACCTACCTGTTAAGTTTGCTCCCTGTAGAAACACCTTCCACAGACTGCATCTCAGCCCAAGCCACTAAGTGCTTCCTGATCTTTCTTTATATTGATGATCTCACACTCTACTAGGTCACCACTAAGCAGGAAATGCAATAATTGGCATCTGGTAAACATGAGGTAAGATTTTATTTGATGCTGTTAGCTTTTCCATTCAGGCTTAAATCGCTTAATGGCTGCAGCAGAAAAATTGGTTCCCCTCTGCCTACAAGGCACATCTGTCATTGGTGTCCAAACCCATCAGTGTATCTTAGTAACAAGTGGCTGCAGCAAAACATCAGTAAGTAGGGATCACATGGTCTTCATCACAGTCACATCTGGAGCCACAAAGTACACCAATTCAAAGCTGATAATAATCCAACAGTTTAGACTCAGACAACCATGACACAACCACTTTAAAGTAGTAGTCATTTGGCAGAGGATCCACAGACAAATGTCCTGTCCACTGGCTCAAAGCAAAACCCCCAAAATCACATCTGGTCTGGAGCAGATGCAGTCTGATAGTGTTCAGTGGCAAGTTGTGCCATTTGTCTATCTCCTGCTGTGCAAACTCTGCCTTCTAATTCACATGATGAGGCGAGCTGAAGAATGTGGTTTGGAAGGCCTTTAGACACAGCCGGATACTTTAATACCATGATGGACATTTTTAGGAAGAGCCCTTGGCCCTCAAACATCTGGCAGTCCAATGGACCAAGTCAACAAGCTGCCAGTGATATCACTATTGCAACAACCTGTGACTGATGGAAAGAGTGGTAGGTGTGAAGATACTGTATTTCAAAATAGATTTCTATTCTGCTCCTAAAAACCTAAACATTTCAAAACCACAGCAAAGGCTAGACATGAAACCACCACCAACACACTAGATGGCTGTACTTTATCTACATACAAAAGTGCCAAAATGTTCTTTGGGCCAGTGCCACACAGCCAACACTTGATTTCTTAAGGAATCTCTCAGCTGAGTTTGTTAAAGAACCACCTATTCAACTGAAAGGCTGTTTTGGAAACCAAAGGTAATTTGTCTATGGCATGGGGGCAAGAAATGTGTGCCAAAGTCCAGCACAATTTGTTTTTTTCCTGCTCTAACATTAAGTAAATAACTCATGACTTGAATCAGTTGTGTTAGGGCAGGAACAACATTAAATTGTTGCACAATCATTCTTGTTGCACTTCATAATGTTCCCACCATTCTATTGAAATATGCAGAATGTGGCTTGGCGTTGTCATGTTTAAACAAACATGAATTTCCCTGAAAATGTCTTTGTCTAGAAGGCAGGATATGTTACTCGAAAAAATGTGTATATAACTTGATACCATTACAGACCCTGGCTGTTTAACTTTATGCTGGTAACAATTTGGATGGTTATTTTCATCTTTGACCTAGAGAACATGACATCCATTATTTACATAAACAATCTGAAAGGTTGACCCATCTGACCACAACACACATTTCCATTGAGCTTCAGTCCATTTCAGTCCAGTCCATGAGCTGGAGTACAGATACATCGTCAGTGTTTCAGGACTTTGGGTCTTTGTCACCAACTGCTTTTTGGAAGAAATTTCTTCTTAAAACCCACATATGCAGGTTTCAAAAAGATTCTGACATTCACCAGTGTTTTGGGGTTTGTTCTTAGATAAGAACATAAATCTACACACACTTAAAAGGGCAAAGGTTTGAACAATTCTGCACTTCAAGAACACGTCACAAAGCTGACTTTTTTTTTCCTTTCTCAAGAACAAATTTAAGAGAAAACTTAGATATTGTTGAATGATGCCCATTGTTAATATATGAGTTCCATTGTGAAAAGCATAGTCTTAAACTACATTTGTGGATTTGTGGATGAACAGTGTTCATTGACTGTTTGTTAAAATATTCCCAATCCCATATGGTGTATTCATCACACAAAACACAGCTGGTGTAAATTTACATCATGTCTTTGTACCATGTCCCTTTAAATACAGGTCAAAGTGGAATTAGAAATCACTGCTATCTGTTATTAACATTTCACATGCCATCCCAACTTTTTGGGATTGAGGTTTGCATAAGGAATTAACAGTAATTAATTCCAGCATTTAAGACCATTTATTGTTAAACCTGTGTTTGAATGATCAGCAGAGCTTCATTTTACTGCATAGAAGGATGATTTTATTTTTATCTAAACTCATTTTGTGTGAATTTGCATCTCAGTATCTGTAACAAATCAACCTTTTTTATGACTCTGTGTGATAATGTGCCAAAAATAAAGTCATCAAGAAATAACACTTGTGTCTTTTAACCAACAGACCAGTTTGTCTCTAATTGGTCTCAGCTGTTACCATGAGAACATGTCCTGTTTTATACAACGTCATGAAATGACTATCCATTTGTTTTGCCCATAAATGATAAAGTCAACGTTGTTGTTGTAGCTATGGCCATTATTTTATATGATTTTAATTCAAAGTCATGTGTGTGACGATGTATTAGTGTAGCATTACTTAGTAGAAGAAATGGGTTGGTCACAAATGAAGACCAGTCTTTCATAACATGCTAAAAAATAACTGTCCTCTCATGAACAAAGTACACGTGGTAGGATTTTTTTCTTTCTCTCTTTCTATTGCAAGACAAATACATGCACTGATATCAATTTGTCAAAATCCCCTCGTCATATTGACTTCATCGAGTTAAACCTCCCGTGGGCCATGAATCAAACTGATGATTATGCACATAATGATTAAGTGAGGGTTCAATTTGCAGATTGCATTCAGGATTTCTCAAGGGTCACTTGCTTAGTGTTTTCTTTTTCGCCTTCTTTTCTATGTCTGTGTGGTACTTCCTACACATTTGATCTTTATAATCTAGATTTACATTCAGTATACAGTACTGTGCAAAAGTCAAAGACCTTCATTTATTTAATTTCCAGTTAAAACGGCCATTAAGAGCAAGCTATTTATTTTTTTGTATCAGGAAATAAGCAGAAAAAACATACTGAGCAGACAATGACCTCAGTGGCCTCAACAACTGAATATAATATAATCAGTACTCAGTATCTGTAAAAAGTCCACACTTTGCCTTTATTACAGCTTTCCTTCCTTCCTGAAGGCTTGTGATCATTTTTTCAGTCTTAGAAGTTGGTTGCATTTTCTGCTTCACAATCCAAGTAATTCTAAACATTCAACAATGTTGAGGTTTGGACTCTGGGGTGGCCAGTCCATTTGTCAAAGATTAAAGCTTTAAGTACTACTTATGGTCTAACACATACAGTTGTCATTAATACCTTAATAATACCTAATACCTTTCTCAATATATTTCAACAATTTTTTGAACTTCAACTTTGGAACCTCTTATTTAATTTATTTTCCTTTGACTTTCCCTATGAAAGTCGATGATCTTATATCTAGTTTCCTTAGAAATATCTCCTTAAAAGAAACAACTTGTATTTAAAGGCTGTTTTTACTAGAAATTAAATAAATGAAGGGTGGTCTCTGACAATTGCACAGTACTGTATATTCTGTATTAACACTGCATTTTGTGACTTTTTCTTGACCACACTTTATGATGATAGTCCCTTAAAGATTATCTGCGGTAGATTTAAACATTCAAAACTATCTGTGTCAAAGTTCGGTTTAGGACAGGCTTGACGATAAGGAATAAGGATAGGTTTGGGTAAAGGAATAAAATCTGTTACAAAAAAACTTAGTTGCATATCAAACCAGACCAGAAGCAAGTGAGAACCTGGCCGACAGGAGCTCTCTTTGCTCTTCAAGACTGTTTTGAGCACACTGACTGGGAGATGTTCAGAGAAACAGCAACCTCTGGTGACTCCATCAACCTGGAAGAGTATACAGAATCAGTGACTGGCTACATCAGCAAGTGCACTGATGATGTTAGTGTCTCCAAACTTATCACTACACACCCCAACCAGAAACCATGGATGACTGCAAAGGTGAGCATGCTGCTAAGAACCCACGACAAGGGTTTCAAGTCAAGGCACAAAGCAAGCCTCAGGATGGCAAGAGCCAAGCATTCCCTGGCCATCAGAGTGGCAAAGCGTGCCTACTCAAAGAAAATCCACAATAATTTTCAAAAACACTGCTGACACATGGCGCATGTGGCAAGGCATCCAGGCCATCACCAACTACAAGTCACCTCCACCTGCTTGTGACAATGATGCCTCCCTTCCAGACGCACTTAGTAACGTCTATTCACGGTTTGAAGCAAAGAACGGCATGACGGCGAAGAAAACCACACTTCCTCCAAGTGAACAGGTACTGTGCCTGTCCACAGCTGATGTGCGGAGAACTCTACACAGAGTCAACCCACGAAAAGCACCAGGATCCGACAGCATACCAGGCAGAGTGCTCAGAGAATGCGCTGAACAGCTGGCTGATGTTCTCACAGACATATTCAAGATCTCTCTGAGCACTGCAGTCGTTCCAATGTGCTCCAAGTCCACCACTATCATCCCTGTGCAGAAGAAGTCTCCAGTGTCCTGCCTCAATGACTACCGTCCCGTTGCACTCACTCCCTTCATCATGAAGTGCTTCGAGAGGCATGTCATGAGGCACATTAAAGACCAGCTTCCTCCTATACTGGACCCACTGTAATTTGCATATCGCCCCAACTGCTCAACAGACGTCGTCCTCTCCACCACACTCCACCTGGCTATCACCCATCTGGACAATAAAGACATCCAAGTCAGAATGCTGGTCATAGACTTCAGTTCAGCATTGAACACCATCAACCCTGGATTTCCTGACTGAGAGACATCAATTAGTCAGTATAGGTATTAACATCTCCAGCACCACCACACCGAGCACCAGCGCCCCTCAGAGCTGTGTGCTTAGTCCGCTGCTGTTTACTCTGCTGACTCATGACTGTACTGCAAAGTACAGCTCAAACCACATCAAGTTCGCTGATGATGCATCTGTGGTGGGTCTGATCAGCAAGAATGATGAGTCAGCGTACAGACAGAAGGTGCAGCAGCTAACGGACTGGTGGAGAACCAACAACCTGTCTCTGAATGTGGACAAAACTAAGGAGATGGTTGTTGACTTCAGAAGAGTGCGGGGTGACCACCCCCCACTGAACATCACTGGCTCTGCTGTGGAAAACATCAAGTTCCTCAGTGTCTACATCAGAGAGAACCTCTACCTGGTCCGTCAACACCAACTCCATAACCAAGGGAGCCCAGCAGCGCCTATACTTCCTGCAGAGACAGAAGAAGGCTCATCTACTCCCTCCTATACTCACCATGTTGCCTCCGACCGCAAGACCCTACAGTGTATAGTGAGGACAGCTGAGAAGATCACTGGGGTCTCTCTCCCCTCCATCATGGACATCTACACCACATGCTGTATCCAGAAAGCCACTAGCATTGTGGATGACCCCATCCATCCCTCACACAGACCTTTATCACTGCTTCCGTCTGGCAGAAGGTACCAGCATCCATGCCATCACTGCCAGACTCTGCAACAGCTTTGTTACGCAAACAATCAGGTTTTTAAACTCACAAGGACTAATCTGAAAGCCCCCCTCACACGCATACTCTATACTCTACACACACACACACACACACACACACACACACACCTGTTTTGGAAAACTGAACCTGCTGGGCCTGAACGCCTCCCTCTGTAACTGGGTCCTGGATTTCCTGACTGAGACACCTCAGTTACCTCTACTTGCACTATCTGGAACACTGCTGCTAACACTGTGTTTACACTGTTTTACTCAGGTTTTACTACCTCAGTAACTGTTGTGTTTAAGTCTGTTATCTGACTGTGTGACTCACAGATCACAGCATGTTAATATCTCTGCACCTTATTCTCACTACCTCATGTCCAGAAATGTGTCCTGTGTCAGTGCTGAACTGTCCTGTCTGTTTACTGTGTTTAATTTATCATATTTATTGTACTGTTTCTAGTTTTTTTTTGTTTGAACAGTATGTCTGCACATTCATACTTTGTACTTTTTGTTCCTTGTTGCAACGAGTTCTTCTTGGAGGAACGTAATTTCACTCCACTGTGCACTTGTGCATGGATGGAATGACAATAAAAGCCTCTTGACTCTTGACTTGATATTTAGTTTAAAGGTGAGCGAAGCATCTACAGGAGACTCTCAAAATGAAGTACTGCGCTTTTTCGTTTTTGTGTCAAGCACTGACCAAACTCGTTTATTTCTGAGCACAAACATGGCATTGATCAAAGTTTTCCAAGGAAGAGAAATTCATATCAAATCACACAGTGTTTTTGTTATCACTCATGAAAAACGTCTAGCAACATCTAAACATATTTAGAAGAAAAGTTCTTGTTTGCCAACTGAATGTGTCATTCAGATGCCAATGATGGTCATTCTGGTCAGTGATGGCACTAAAATGGGAAAATAATATTTTTTAAGCCGCATGTTTGACATGTGATTTGTTTTCTACACTGTGTTATGGTCAATCAATTCATTCTGTTCTAAGCCACACTGTTGCTCAGCCTTTCAATCACTGCTTAGCCATCATTGCTAGCCACAATTGCCTCAGGCCTTCGGTTCATTGTAAGTGCCCGTTATGTCCATAGCTAGCATGAGGACACGGAGGTTCTCAGAAGTTTCTAAAGCGTTTTATAATGAGACTATACAACCAGCAGTGACTGGATTTCAGCTGACCTCAAAACAGTTGTGGTTCAGCCACAGATTGAACCTCCTGCTGTGTTAATCGCTGTACACTACTCTAATGCTATCCAGAGAAATGCTGACTTATTGAGATGTGATGTTACAACACACATATTATATGCCGACATACAATATAGCTACGATAAAGTGGGAGTTTATTAGGGTAATTATCAGATTATAATTGTAAAATGCAATCCCCGAACTGATTGTTTAGTTGGACCACTTACAATAGTTGGTTCACTCAGTGATGGCTAAATCAGCATGGCTTAACTAGCTCCAGTAACTGCTCAGCTTAGGCTACAGGCTCTGTAGTTGGCTGTATTGGCGATTATCTGAGAAATTAATGGTAGTTGAACGTTGTACTGTGTTACCTACTCATACTACAGCCAGCATGATATGGTTCACTGTTAACTACCAAACTGATGGCACAGCATCCTGTAATATAACTGAGAAATCAGCAGGTACATTTGGCTGTGTTGTCTGGTTAACTGTATTAGTATCTTCTTTCCTGCTTGCTGTGGTTTGGCAGAGACAGACTTTCATGAAGTATATTTAATGTATGCTTTTTCAGTAATCCCTGAGGACAGGCTGTCAATTGGATGACATTTTTTGCTGCTAGCAAGAGTGTTATGTAGCCGATGAGTTCATGGTTGGAAAACACACAATGGCTGTTTATAGTAATCTGTGAGGACAGAGAAGTTGGAGGGCAGAGACAGGCACAGAAACGGAGACTGAGACAATGATAATAAATAAAATCAAATGTGACTATTTACTGATTCAGTGTATATAGATTTCAGCTGAAATGGATAAATAAATAGTTAAGTGTTTAATTAAATACAGTTATATAGGAATTTATGGAACAGAAACTGCTGTTTATGTAAGAGTGAAGAAAAGGGTGTATAGCAGTAAAAAAGGAGAAATTATTTGATTAAAATATAGGAGAAACTGACAGCTGATGTAATACATATATTCGGCAGGTTGTTTAGTCACTGTGTGATGTAGGTCACACACACACACATGTATATAATGTTGTATAGGTGTATAAGGTGTATAATAAAGGTGTATAAAATCATGCACACAGTCTTTGTAGACAAACAGTGGCAGTAGAATGGGTCATATTGAAGAGCTCAGCTAGATCTGCCCTGGTCAACTATAAGTGCTATGATTGTGAAATCTAGGAGCAACAATGGATTGGCAAGTGGTAGATCATTTAAACTTAGTGTGGGACTGCTGAGTGCTGAAACACATAGCACATAAAAATCACCTATCCTATGTTGCATCACTCACTGCAGAGTTTCAAAACTGTGAGACAGGAGCTTTGCAAAACAGGTTTCTATGGTTTAGCACAGTTTTGCATACAAGCCCAACAGCTCTATGTGAAATGCCAAGTGTTGACTGGAGTGGTGTAAAGCATGCAGCCACTGGACTCTGGAGCAGTGGAAACACCTTCTCTGAAGTGATGAATCTCACTGCACTATCTGGCAGTCTGATGCCAGAAGAACAGTACCTACCAGAATGTGTAATGCCAGTAGTAAAGTTTGGTGGAGAAGAGATAAAGGTCTGTGGCTGTTTTTGGAATTTGATCCCCTTAGTTCCAGTGAAGGGTAATGTTAAATCTACAGCATACAAAGATATTTTGGATAATTATACTTCAAACTTTGTGGTAACAGGTTGGGGAAGGCCCTTTACTGTTCCAGCATAACTGTGCACAGTTCATAAAGACATGATTTGACAGAGCCTTGAGCTTAACTCCACTTTTGACCAAATGGGCACAAATACCCACAAACACACTCAAAAATGTTCTGGAAAGCCTTTACAGAAGAGTGTAGGCTGTTATAGCTGTAAAGGTGGGGTCCAGTTGAAGATTAATGCCCATCATTTTTAAATAGGATGTCCAATGGAAATTGTCCAGTAAATTGTTCACATGCTTTTGGCCACATAGCATATATGTGCTGAGTAATTTTACTCAAGGAACTATTCTTAAAATGGGAACAAATTTTTGTCTAATAAACAAGAAAATACATAAATAAATATTCATAAAAGTTTTGACAATTTGATGCATTTTTCCATTTCCTGTTGCTAGCAGGAGTGTGTTATGTAGCCCATGAGTTCATGGCTGGAAAACAATAGCCATTGTTGGAACACCATGGCCGTTTACAGTTTGCACTGCAGTCATATGGCACTGTGTTGGTTTTGGCTTTCTGCTGTAGCAATTCATGGACACACTGATTATCAACAAATCCAAAAGACAAGATGAATGAGACATGATAAAGGGCACCGTCAACAAATGTTAACCACCATCATGTGGAGTTTCAAATCAATTACTGTTCTCCTGACTGGTAATCTAAATTGTACATGGGAGTGGCCTCAGAGAAATGTTTGTTGACGTTGCATAACACATCATCCTGACAGCACATGGACAAACACCAACAAATTTCTTGCAGTACAGTTGAAACAACTGTGAATCATTAAGATAATTACCTGTGTGTGTGTGTGTGTGTGTGTGTGTGTGTGTGTGTGTGGCTGCTCATTGCTTACCTAACATGCGCAAGAGAATGGACAACTAACATCAGTGGCATACTGTGACTATTAGAGCTAGGCCTTGAAGTTTGAGCCATAAATGTCAAAACTCAGTCAAATATAAAAACTATAGAATAATGCCAATTATTGCCAGTGAGTACCTGTAAGTACCTGTGTCCATATGTTTCCAAACATACTGTAAATGTAGGTGGGGTCCTCTGGAGGTTGTCTGGCCACATGATTTCACACATGACACTAGCAATAGTAGCAACAATGGAGCTTCAAGTTCTGATTTTCCTTTTACTCACTGTTTTAATTTTTGTTATCTGGAGCTTTTTAGAAATGGCAGTCATCTGACTGTTCTTTAGTAAAGGCAATAGTTCTATTTAGAACCATGAGTTCTATATAAAACCATTTCATGCTTAAATGGCTCTTTGCATTGCATCAGCTTGATTGTATAAAGCACAAAAAAGGTTCTTCTATTGTTATGATGTTAAGTTTGTAACAATAGAAGCACTATTTTTCATGCTATAGAGAACCATGTTCAAAAACATTCTATATGCAATACAAAATCAATGATCTAAACACTTAAAAAAGGTGGTTGGTCAAGGATTCCAATCTAAATATAAGAACCATGAGTTCTTTATAAAACCATTTCATGCTTAATGGTTCTTTGCATGTTGGAATGGTTCTTCAGACTGATGCAGAAGATGTTGTAAAAGGTTCTACATAGAACTTTTTTGAACATGGTTCACTGTAGAACCAAAAAGGGTTTGCCTCCTGTTACAAATTTGACATCATAACAACAAAAGAACCCTTTTTGGTGCTTTACACAATGTATTCTCCATCAAGCTGAACAATGATTTCACCATACAAAGAACCATTTAAACATAAAATGGTTTAATACAGAAGTCATGGTTCTAAATACAACAAATTGCACTATTTGTAGCTCCACCAAATTGTCCAGATTCAGCTCTCTTAATTCCTCAGATAGAATGGTAATTAAATTCAGAAGCACAACCAATGTTACAAAAATGTTCTTCTGTAATTACACATTTCCACCAGAGGGTGGAAATCACCAAATCTTACATAGTGCAGCTTTTCACAGTGTACTGTAAAAAAGTTTATTTACCTGATTCAAACATATCATCCCCATGAATAAAATATTTTCAATACAGTCTTCAAGTTTACTTCCTCTCAACAATAACAGTGTTGATTCAAGATGAAAATATTTTAATCAAGTAAATTCAGTGCGTCATGATTCAGTGTGCTCAAACAAAACTCAAGAACATGCAACCTCACAGTGAAACTCAACCCTGCTGGAGAAGATGTAACCCCGTACTCCTACTGAAGTTCTGCTCAAGAACATGCATTATTCTAAAACAGTCCAGTCTTAAAACAGAGAGGTGGGCTCATTTCTGTGGTTTCCTAATGCTGTCATCTGGTTTCCTGACAGTGGCATGGAGCCGACCCCACGACAGAGCTAAGCTATATAAGAGCACACACACACTCTCACACACTCTGCATGCTTCCTGCAGAGCACACATAAAGCCCTTCTCACCTCTCTAGAAGACTCTGACTTGGGTAAGATTGAGAACTTCACATTCACTAATCATCATCATTAACAATACAAATCAGTGATATTTGCCTTATTTTTCTCTTTATATGTCTATATACTGTCTTTGTCAAAATTAAAGTTTGTGTCTCCAAAATTGTAACTATACAGAAGAAGAACATTCTTTTACTGAAAGTTAATGTATGTAAGTTTTTTTCCAAAACAATTTTAGACAAATTTCTATTGACTGACTTATCATGACAAATAACACAATGCAAAGTTAAAAATGAAACAGCGACTTTACAGACATAAAGCTTCCTTAATTTTAATATACATTAATGTACTGTAATGTATTGTTTTGAATTCAAGACCATTTCTATTAATCAATTCATCACGAACTGATTATAGAGTGTAGAGGTTTGTTATTAAGTTCTGATATGTAAATTGAATATCATACAATTTTTACAATGTATGAAATTGACCAACAATGTTTTTGATCAGCATTGTCTATTTTGAAATGAATGTTTTTAAAACATATTGTAAATATACTTCACATACAAAAAACACATGTATTGTTATTGTGCATGTATTGTTGTGTAACTCTGAGTCCTGAAATACCATATGTTGTTGCTCTCATAGCAAAACTATGTATATCCATTTTTTTGGCTTTTATTTTTCTACATCATTTGAGATTAGCAGCTAGCCTTTCATACATCAACAGAAATGGTCCAAAATTATATAAAACAATTACATAATTTTCTCTACACATTTACTTGCACTAAAATGTTTTTGACTTCTTCTGTAAAGTTTACATTTTGCAGAATCACTGATAGTGATATGCTTTAGTTTTTCAATGCAGAGTTAACTAGACTTCTATTAACTGAATGAAAATTCTGTGAAAATGAAATGGTGGTCAATCGGTGTGTGTCTGCTCCAACTGGTACATATGGAATATGCGTAAGTCAGTCTGTGGGGTTTTTTTTGTTGGATGTAGAAACATTTTTACGCTCCCCTGACTCACACTGATGACTATCACAGATGTGATATCTGAGAGAAAATCTAAATCGTGCTTCAGTTCTACAGCTGATTTTGCCCTGTCTGAACTCTACTTACAAAACCTTTTCCTAAATCCAACCTAGAAACCAACCAGATCCTGAAAGGCTGAAGAACCACTTTGGTTCCCTTAAATAATCTTTCAATAGAAAACCATTTTTGTGAACTAAAACCTATCCTTCCACATAACATAAAGGTTCTATACCAATCAAAGGCTTTTTTCTAGAACAGTAACTAAGACAGTATCTATTTTCCAGCTCACAAGTGCTTTTGGCTTCTCTCTGACCTACAGGAGTTCTGTGGCTGGACTATAATTAGCGTGAAAAGAGCAAAGGGTCATTACCAGGGGCCAAAGGTTGCTAGTACACAGCCAGGATGGGCTACCCATTAATGTGGGCCTTTCTTCTTGTTCTCTGTGGAATTATTGGCACCTTCTCTCAAGGTTTGTTTCCCTTGCCCTTTCTTTTGCACTACATTTGGAAAAACACCTTCTGCCGAGTTCTCTGCCTCTCATCCAGTGGTCAAAATGCAGTCTGGCATGAACCAAGAATGTAGCCATGCTTGGACCTTCTAGCTCAGTCTCTGATTTATTATTAAAGGAGTGTAAATCTCTGAGCACTCGGTTATGAGAATGGAAGAACTATTTATACAGTGGTGGAATACATACAATTAAAAATCCATTAGGCCTCTTTTACATTATATAGAGCTATAGCTATTCTTCACTGATGCATTTTACACCCCTATTATTGAATAATCAACCATTTCAAGGACTTCATGAGAAAACCACTCTGGGTGGAAAGTGTGTTGCTATAAAGCATTAAATTTTGGCAAGCTTGTAGGTTTTTAATGTGAAGTTCTCTGTGCTGAAAGCAGCCATCCTAATAGGACATTAACAGCTGCCTTATGGTCATATGAGCCCATGAAATTCCACTCATCCCAGTTAAGTAAAGCCACTAGTGGACAAATAGCCTTATTGTTGTATTTCCCCACTTATATCCAGAGGTTGATTGGAAGTTATGCATGTAAGCCAGAGGCTGTGGAGCCACCTGTCAGCAATTGGCCACACTTCTGTGTTTGTGCCAGGTCCAGTAGCATCGGTTACCTCTGACAAACCCCAGGGCTAAGCGAGGTAGTCTGGGGAAGCATAAGAAACTTGAGAACGGTTTGTTGTAGATCTAGCTTAACAGCTTGCATTACCATATACTGTGATATAATGCTATTAAACGAATAACTGTCAACCTCCAATGGTGAGAACAGCACAGAGTTTAATGGCTAACAGATGAGGAGGAACTATCGCAATATTTACGTCATTTATTGGTACACAGCATATCCCACACCACAGTATAAGTTAATTTCAACATAAACATTAGCATGATTGCTTTATAATCAACGGATAAAAACAGCATAATGGTTATTGTTTGCTGAAAATGCTTTTCAGCTGCTAAATTAGATGTAAATGGGCCAGCGGTGCCTTGAAACAAAATGAGGTACATTTTCAAAGTCATTTTCTGGGTAAATAATGACTGTTCCAAAACGTAATGGGAGTCAACAAAGTGTAGATGATTTTATTTCAGTCCACACATTATAAAAACTCTGTGACCTAAAAATGTACAAAGAAATGGTCAACTTCTTGACTGTTTCTCTAAAAAGCCTCATTTCTCCATAGGACCACAGAGAGCACACAATGGAAGATCTGTGAGCCGTGATCCAGCTGCGTTCTATAATGAAGGTGACCTTGTGTTCATGCACAACAGGGCATAATCAAAACAACATTCACTCATGATCATTAAGGCGCACTCACACAGACAACTGCCTGAGGTTATACCTGATATGCTTAACTGCAATTGTGCTCCACAATTTAACAACAAAAAATATTGCATAGGTTTTAAAAGACCAACTGCAATTCATCCAAAAAGGCCTTACATTCAACGGCCTGTCTAAGCAAGGACGTTTCTATCCCTCTTTTCAGATGACTATGAGTGGACAACGTGGTTTAACATCGATCATCCGGGAGGAAGGGGTGACTATGAGCAGCTGGATGCCATTCGTTTCTATTATCGAACACGTGTGTGCAGCTCTCCACAGGCCCTGGATGCTCGTACTACAGACTGGATCCCAGCACGCAGGACTGGAGAGAGGGTGCACGCTGACCCTGCCGTGGGATTCTGGTGCGTCAATGCAGAGCAGCCTCCAGGAAAGAATTGCTCCAATTACGCAGTTCGGTTCCTCTGCTCAAGAGGTACTGTATGATATGTTGATTTATGTATATTTATGTTTTGGCATGTTTTGCACAGATATCACCATCATCATGGTTTTAGTTATTGGTCCATTATAAGGGTAACTAAAAAGTATCAGTCTGTACTATATCTAGACTAATGCAATGGCGTTAAACAGGATTCTTCTCAGGCAACAGCTCTACAGAGCCGTCATAAAAAGCACTTGAAGTCCTGCAGTCCTCCTTAAAGTCCGCACTTTAGTGTAGAGCTTTACTTGGGCCTAAAATTGTGGTCTGAACCCAAACACAGCCGAAGAACTTAATTTCAAGACCTGACACATGGCAAAACACATCAAGTTGAGTCCTAAACTGGCCTGAGCTCAACAAAGTTTTATCCGAACCCAACCCGAGCTGCATCAGCGATGATCAGATTACTGAGTGCAAATCCGATCAATGCATTTTATATGCTCGAGTAATCAGATAATGGGGAGACTTCCAGTCTACATGAGTCAGACAATAATCTGATTTCTGCTTTGCAACCAGCCAATAAACTCACAGAAGAAGACCTGATGTAAACACAACGTAAAACGCAAACCGAGAAACCCAATAGAATTAGAGTACGAGTTTATACGCGTCGAGAAATCCGATAGAATTAGAGTACGAGTTTATACGCGTCGAGAAATTCAATAGAATTAGAGTACGGGTTTATACGCACTTAGAAATCCAATAGAATTAGAGGACGAGTTTATACGCGTCGAGAAATCCAATAGAATTAGATTACGAGTTTATACGCGTCGAGAAATCCAATAGAATTAGAGGACGAGTTTATACGCACTTAGAAATCCGATAGAATTAGAGTACGGGTTTATACGCACTTAGAAATCTTATAGAATTAGAGGACGAGTTTATACGCACTTAGAAATCCGATAGAATTAGAGTACGGGTTTATACGCACTTAGAAATCCAATAGAATTAGAGTACAGGTTTATACGCACCTAGAAATCCGATAGAATTAGAGTACGGGTTTATACGCACTTAGAAATCCGATAGAATTAGAGTACGGGTTTATACGCACTTAGAAATCCGATAGAATTAGAGTACGGGTTTATACGCACTTAGAAATCCGATAGAATTAGAGTACGGGTTTATACGCACTTAGAAATCCGACAGAATTAGAGTACGGGTTTATACGCACTTAGAAATCCAATAGAATTAGAGTACAGGTTTATACGCACCTAGAAATCCAATAGAATTAGAGTACGGGTTTATACGCACTTAGAAATCCGATAGAATTAGAGTACGGGTTTATACGCACTTAGAAATCCGATAGAATTAGAGTACGGGTTTATACGCACTTAGAAATCCGACAGAATTAGAGTACGGGTTTATACGCACTTAGAAATCCAATAGAATTAGAGTACAGGTTTATACGCACCTAGAAATCCAATAGAATTAGAGTACGGGTTTATACGCACTTAGAAATCCGATAGAATTAGAGTACGGGTTTATACGCACTTAGAAATCCGATAGAATTAGAGTACGGGTTTATACGCACTTAGAAATCCGACAGAATTAGAGTACGGGTTTATACGCACTTAGAAATCCGATAGAATTACAGTACGAGTTTATAAGAGATATATACTATTATAAGCACTGACAAATCACATTACTGAGCTAAAATCCAGCTCTCCTTATCAGATTTCTTAACCCTCCTATCGTCCTTGGGGTCAATCTGACCCCATTCAAT